>NW_020450826.1:125950-225001 GCF_003343035.1 Apteryx rowi | reverse complement strand
CTCGCCGGGGGAGCGGCCCGTGGCTGGGCCGTCGCGGCGGCGTTAGACCTCGGAGCGCGTTAAATTTAGCGCCGGGCGGGCAGCTGTGAGCGGCATCCAGGCGTGTCTTATCGCTGCAAGCGAAAAGCGCTTGGAAATATTTCGTAAATTGATATTACGGTTCGCACGCCCTGATTTATCCGCGTGTCCTACCAACTGCTATGCGTTTTGCATGCTTCAGTCTGCTATTTTTAATTTAATGCGGTCTGCCGGTGACCCACACCGTGGGTGTCCGGCGAGTCTCGACCCTCCCGTCGCCTGCAGCCGGCCCTCGTTCAAGCGCCGCTTTCGTCCAAAACGCAAGGCTCCCTCCCCGTCTCCTTGTTCACCCGTTTCCAAGAGAGCCTTCCACTCGTGCAGGGCCTCTACGTAGCGTTTTGAAGAGAGTTTTGAATGGAAAAAGCATAAAACGGCTTCTTAAGGGAAAACAGCATGGTGTGGCCTGTCACTGTCTATAGCACGTTTTCATAATTAACAGCAGGCAGTGTTTATAGCCTGTCGCCTTACGCGTCCCTCGGACATCCTCCTCTTTGGATGTGGTGCTTGTGAACAGTGAATGAGACGCTTCACGCGACGAGGCTTCGTCCTGCTCTGCGGTGCGCAGAGCGAGTCTCCTGAGTCAGAAGATTCAGGTGGGATCTGTATACTGACATCTAAACTGCAAGCATTATTATTAAAACTACGTATGCTGTGGAAGACCAGAACTGTAGCTTTTCAGTGCTTTTTCAAGCGTTTAATGAAGTCCTTAAATTTACTGTCTGTAGTTTTAAAACTTTGCTAAAATTTTGCAGAGAGGATTTTGCTTCAGCAGCAGTGGTAAAGGGCAATACAGGTTTAAGCCAAGCGGATCCCATCTTGAGGAAATCCGTATTGCCATAGAAAACAATGGAAGGCTGTGACCTTAATGTTCTCCCTTTTCTTCTCGTGATACCCTCCAAAGCTGAGGGATGAGGCTCCTCAGAAAGCTGTTATGCCTTCACAGCATGCCTCCTTCTGGGCTGCTTGCAGTGTCGGTGGTGGCTCAGGCGCTCCTCTTCAGGCTGTGGGCYGAGACGTGGTGTGACAGGCTGATGGGTTTTCCTTTGTGGGTACACATCTCCTGTCAGTTAACAAAGGATATGTTGGTCCACCTGTACTCTTCCTGCTGCATCTCTTGTGGTTTTCCACAGCTTTTTCATCAGATCTTCCTGGAGGAGTGGAAGGGRATGTTTGAAGTTGATGGTGGTGCTTCCTCTGAAGCAGGACCCAGAAACTCGTTGCGTGTGACTGTCTTGGCGTGTTCGCTGCTGGCTCGGGTCTCGGTTATGATGCTTCAGAGAGGCTGGCTCTCAAACTGAGAGCTCTTCTCTGCTTGTAATCATGGTTTCCGTGGCACGTGCTTTCCTCTGGATCCATGACTTTCTTGACTGGTGAGGAGAAGATTGTATGGGGAAGACTAGCGAGCGCACAGACTGAAAGTTTAAACACGTTTCTCTGAGTAAGCCTTTTCCTTGCTGTCTTCATTCTTGGCTTCTCTCACTGACAGCATTTAGCAGCACACAGAGCGTTCAACCAGATAATAAACTAATCATGCCATTTCTCATACAGGCTCTGAAGAAAGAAAGACTTTATTATTGCTTCTTTTTTGAAATGGCTGAAGGTGCTAAGGTGTTGCCGTGCTTCTGCCTTCAAAGAGATTATCAGTGCTGTCTGTTTGGCTGTGTTCTCTTCAGGTACTTCTTAGGCAGCAGAGCTCAGTTTGACTTTAGCATTCCTGATTTTGTTCATGTAGGTTGCTTGAATTCATTTCCAAGTGATTGTAATTGCTACCTCATCAGTGGTGCCACAAGAAACCCTTAAATCATTTAACCACAGGAAGTGCATTTCTACCATCATTCATTTCTGCATGAATTCCTTCCTTGCCTTGCTTTCTTTAGTAACTCCCAAATACCCATTTTTGAATGAACAAATGTTAAGCCAAGAACAGCCTAAAATAAAATCATAAAAATTAAACACTTAGGATTGTAAGCTTTGCATGTAGTGATGTGCCAGTGCAGTTGTAAACCTTTTAATATTCTAAATTATCCAGTCATCATTATAAAAGTATTACAAAATATATTCTACGTCTTAATGCTTTTATYCATTCATTCTGTCTAGCACCTATGTAGTGAATGTTGATTATGGCAGGCATGCAAATTGCTTTGAGCTCTAAGGATTGATGGTTTTTTTCAGTTTTAAGAGTTATTGCTTTGTTGTTGATTTTTTTCCATTTTGATAAGTTTTAGTGTTTTATGTGAGAGTGTAATTATATGTGATAAAAGCTTATGCATATAAACTAGAGTTCAGAGTGAGCAGAGATGAGTGTTTTAACAAGTGGGTGGCCTTAGACTTTCGGGTATGTGTTTCATTCAYGCAGCTCAAGGCTGGCTATGTGCACATGGTGGGGCATGAGGAGAGGTTTTGGTGCCCCTCGCGGATACTGTTTGAGGAAACCCGCTTGCTTCAGTTCTTCATTTGCGCCTGTGTTCTGGGTTGCCATTTCCTTCTCCTCGTGAGTCTCTTTTCCTCTCTGCCAAAGCTGTCAAGGGGTGAATGCATCAGTCAGGTCAGCTGCCTGTCTGGTGTGGCTGCTTTTTAAGCGGTAGTGCTGGTGCAGATTGGGCTGTGCTGTAGCTTTGTGAAGATGTGGTTTTATTCTCCAGACTCACCTCCCCCCGTCCTCGGAGGGGCTGGAGGATGGACGGTGCTTCCCACCAGCCGCCTGCACTTCTTTGCACGGCATGTTGTTAATCACTCACACTTGCCCTGCGTTTGTGTGTTTGCCTTTTGCTAACTTTTAAGGGAAAGTTTATTAGTCAAAGTTGTGGCGAGTATGCTTTAAATCTCCCAGGTCTCCGCTGATGCTTCCGGACAGCAGAAGCGCAGACAATCGTTCCTGTCAGAGCACTACAAAGAGGATAAAATCCCACAGAATATTCCTCTCACTCATGGAAGTTTACCTGGCTTTTGGAAAATTATTTTGGAAGAAACTAAATTTCTGTGGGCGCTGCACCTCATTTCCACACTTGCCTTACCGGTTGAGACCTTCCTCGCAGGTCTCCCAGCGATGCCTGTGGACCTGCAGATGCAGGTGGTCTCGGTAGTTACTAACTTCCCTTTCTGTTTAGAGCTGGAGAGTCCCTTGCTGTGTTGTTACGTTTGATCGTCCTGCCATRTCGGGGGCAGCGAGGCAGCGGGACTCGTGCTCCCAACCCCGGTCGGGTGAGCATCCGCCGGTCCCAGCTGGCGCTGCGGAGACCTCCTGTTTGCTGGTGTCTTTCGGCAGCTGATGCAAGCTCTCCTGTACCTAATTGCTGATTGTAGTTACATGTGTTTACATGGGAAATGCATCATTCTGTCTTTGAAAGGCACTGAGAAAGGTTTCTGTAAACAAAAATAATATGAGAAGTTGCATAAAGGTAAAGCCTACATAGTCACATTTTAGGAGCCGCAGCGCTTAGTGCCTTTACGCCCACATCGCCGAAATCGGTGGAAAGCTTGCTGTAGGGCTGAGGCAGGTACAGGCTCTGGGTAGTCTTGACCCAGTGCAAAACTTACTGTGACTTTAGTGTCACCAACTCTGGCCCTTTTTGGACAACACAACAGAATTATTTCTGTGTTGCCCTTATAAACATGCATATGCATGCATGGAGGTAATGAAGCCTAGATAAATTGTTAGTGTGTGCACCTAGGCTGCTATTAACTTCAAAACCTCATCCTGTCTCCTGGTATTTTGCTTGTTGTCATTGATTGCGAAGAGTAATGTAGTGTGACTGGAACTGAAAGGACCATTTCTTTCTCTCCCTCCCTCTGCCCAATATTTCCTGTGTTTGACAGGTCTCCACTGACCATCAGTTTCATTTTTATTGTGGTCACAGAGAAGCAGTGTTAAACAGATGTTTAAAATAATTTTAAACAGATGTTAAAATCATGAAAATTGGCAGGGCAAGGGCTGGACTTGCAACTGAATGTACTTAAAAACAAAATGAGCACAACAGTAACAAATAAATCGCCTCCTGACAAAACTGATTAAATTTCCAAATGATGTTGTGTCCTTCATTTATTTCCGAATCCTTCAATTGACAAGACTAGCTTTTTGTGTCATCTTTCTCTCAGGCAGGTAAAATCATCTGAGATGTGGTCCCTGAACTTGTTGTATAAAATAGGGGTAACGAACCTGTGTCTTATGGCCACGTACTGCCTACAAGTTAATTTTGCATGGCGTGAAGTCCCATGATTCCTCCCCTCCTCATATTGTTGCTAGATAATACTAAGGTGTATATTAATGTGCAACCTGCCGAGTATTTGTGAAAGGGCTGTTCGACCACAGCAAGGAAGAGATGATCCRTCTCGGTGCAAAATAGTCAGATAGCCAGAACATTACGATAACCACACTTGTGTGTAAATTCACCCTTCTCCAGAGTTCTCTCTTCATTCTTGTGAAATAAAAAAATGCCTGGATCAAAATAACTGCACCATATCAGCCACTGCTTCTTAGAGCCATGATGGGCCTAGGCACACCATACTGCAAGGTAAGGATCCATGCATTTTTAAAGAAAATTTAAAAAAAAAAAAAAAAAAAAAAAAAAAAAGGAATGTACCAGCATTTCTTCCCTTGTTCACAGCTGCTGGAGTGATGGTCAGAGTTACTTAGTGTAGATGGCAGCTGGGAGCTGACACATTTCATCATCTGGTCCTGCTCAGGGGAGAAAAAGGTACCTTAGAGTGGTCAAGGGGAGCGAGGTACAGACTTCAAAATGAAGCTGCTTGCTTTTTTGGTCATAGTTTGGGCAGCAAGTATCATTTTTCACATAGCTTTGTAGCTTGTTTCAAGGTAAACAAGATGTGCTTTAATCCAGAGATTTTTTCAGAGTCCTTTAGTATGCTCAAGTCTATCATAAATTTTTCTTTAGGTGCCAAACCCTCCAGAAGTTTACTGTTTTGTAATCTTGTAAGTGTTTTGTAGTGGCTGCACTTAGGTGCCTGGACTATTTTGAGGGTATGCATGTGCACGCACATGTCACATTAAGATGTTACTTTTGCTGGAGTTGCAGATGGCATCCAGCAAAATGTGTCTTCCCGTACATGCTTGAGGTGTGGTATTTTATACTGGCGTGAGGTGTGCCTTGTGACCTCTTCCTGCTCGTCTTTTGAACGGATATTTGGTTGTCGTGACTATGTTTAGTAGGGAAATGAGTAGAGAAACCCAGCTTGGGCACTCGTCCTTGCGCAACGGCTTGGTTCAGGCAAGGCAGTGTTTTTATTGGGATGTTTTTCAGGATGATGAGGAGGAGGCAGTGCAGAGGCAGGAATGCCACTAACGTCATCCTGTGCCTGCAGGAGCCAGACTTTGTAGGTATAGGCCTGTAGGGCTAATGCTTCAAGATATATTCCAATAACGCTGGTTATTTTTGACTCCTATTCTGCTTGAATTCACTGCTTCATGTATTGCTGCCTATATATGTGTATGCCACAAAACATACAGGTGAGCTGAAGTTGATGGCAAAGTTGTTTTTTTTTTTTGTTTTTCTTTCCTCCCTTGTACATCTGTGTTTAAACCCTTTAGCTTAACTGTCTTAATAACACAAAAATGTTGCGTTTTGAGCTGTTTGCGTTTTTAAATTAACACTTTTCTGCGAGAAGTACATTTCTGACATTTGTCACCTTTTTTTGTTAGCTGGAAAGTTCCCACAGCTGTCCTTTGTGGCTTCCACTTTGTTTTAACTGCTGTACTTGAAACATGTAGTAACTTGTTGGAGCCCTTCAGCCTGGTGAAGGGTGGGAATCAAAGCGTTACAAAATTACATTTAAAGGGGGAAAATTATTTTGCAGTTTTATCCAAGGGTTTGAGGTCATTATTGAAGTCTGTAAGGAGCTGGTCAACAAATTACAGCATTTCATTGCGGCTAGGTAATTGTGACATTCTAAAAAAATACGTGCTTTTTGATGACAGATATTTGCATATGTTTTGCTTTTTGGGGGAAAAAAGTCTTTCCTAGCTGCAGATGTACAGCTAAAAATGGAGGCTGTTGAATAAGTTTCTGCCGTGCAATGCTGAATGTCCTAGGCCAGCGTAAGCTTGTCTGGTTGATGTCTGTACTATGTATTATGAGCTGAGTTTATGTACAGACATGCATTTTTGTGCTGGAATTATTTGTAATAGCTTGGTTTCTAATTTTAAAAAGAGTACTTGGGGAGAATGCCCTTGCAAAGCCGCCGCTTCCTCTCTGCAGCTGTGTGCTAATGCATCTTTATGAGGAAGCAAGTAAAACCATAATGGTTGGTTCTGCGCAGTCGTGACAGTTGTACCTGACTGAATCTATTTACTGAGCTAAGGCTTTGGCTTTTTTGCATAAGGAGCCGTATATTGTTTTCTCATGAAGAACACTTGTACTAGTCCATTATGTGTGTGTCAGTGCTCCAGGAACCACATCTTGGTATCTTTAATGACATAGAAAGTCTGTAGATAATCGCTAATGGCAAACAACTTGGTATTTAAGCATTGCCATTTCTGTTCTGGCATATTTTGTGGTCTCATTATATGACCTGGCTTTTTTTCCATGTTGCAGCCTTTGTAATTTGGCAGACTTGTTGCTTGATCAAATGTCTTTTGTCCATGCAAAGACTTCTAGTAAAATAATCGTTTGGTACAGAGTTGCATATCTGTAACTGATGTCTCTGTAAACAAAGTATAACCGGCGGTAGAGAACATGTGGTTTGAAGAAATTTGATAGTAAAAATGTAAAATTAAGTATTGCTATCCTTATGAGCAACCTTTCTTGCTTGGGCAGCGTATCAGCTAAAGAGAGAACAGAAGCCAGCTGCGCTATTTGAAACATAAGCTTTCACATTTTAAATGTATTCAAATCCTGTCTGGGGCAGGAAACTAGTATGAACATTAATTAGCTTTTATATACGTTGATAATAATACGGACAGTACCATTCTGATGGAGATCATAACCCATTTTATCATAACATCATTTTAATCATTGTAGGCTCCCATTTTAACGTTATAGTCTCCTTATGTTTCCAAAGCAAAATGAATTTAGATTGCATTCTGAAAGCTTATCCTTATCCTGGCATTGAATCTAAACTGACTTTAGAGCAGGAATATATTGGCCCTGCTTTGCAGTTACAGCAACATGCTGGTAGCGGCACCTCTATTTCTGTGTTTCCATGTATAAAGCCCCCCCGGCCCCCCATGCCCTCGCTAGATGAGGGTGAGCAGCACCTTGCAGGCGGCGAGAGGCGAGTGGCGCAGAGCAGCTGGGGCTGTACCGTGAGCGTCTCGCTGCGCGCTCTGCCCGAGCCAGCCCTCGTGTCGAGTGAGGCCATGCCAGTGGCGAAACGTGGGATTTAAGATGCTAGAGGCCTGCGATATTATCTGGTAAGACAGAGATTTGCTCAGTGCTTTCTTTAGTTGTTGAACATGCCATGGGTAAAAAATGAGATAACAAAGGCCTAAAATACCCCATATTGTCTTTGTGCTTCCAGCTGCTTTAGTGTGCTTGCCAGTGCGACACACAGCATTTATCTCCAATTTAAAATCAAGAGAGGGACTTATTTAGTCATTGACTCTAGGAAAATTTCCAAAACGCTCTACCAACAAAGTACAGTATGCCAGATTTGGTAACCCCTGCTTCTGCTTGAGCAGAGCACGCTTACGTGAGCGATCCTGCTGCAGCCCTGTCAGTGTGCATCAAGCCCAATATGAGGAAATTTCTTTAGTTTAATGTAAACAAGTCCTGATCCCTTTGAGTGTATTCGTGATCCCACTTCTCTTGTTAAGAGACGTAGCCCTGTTTCTGGAGGGTTTTTCCTCGTGTGTAGCCTGTGGCTCAGCGTACCCTTGGCTGAAGGCAAGCCTGTGACTTCAGGCAGCTGCCGAGSTGGTTTTAGAGTGACAGGTTTGAAAGGGGAGGAATGCTATGGGCAGAGACACGAAGGGCTCTGGGCGAAGGCTGAGGAAGAGGCTGGCAGCGTACCYGTGGACCGTGTAGCCAGAGGTGCCATGCTGCTGCCTGCCGGACAGACCAAAAGTGCTGTCGAGGAAGGCCGTTAGTCCGTTTTGCGGGTGGAGAGCTGAGGCGTGACCGAGTCCAGGCTGAGGGGGAATGGGTGAATCCTGATTTACGGCTCTCGGCCTCTGAATCACAACAGCGTCCTCCCTCCCGCCCTGAATGTTGTTTTAACGCTGTTTGCTCTGTGGGCTGATGCCAATCTTACGATGTTGCGAGATGAGGTATCGGCAGTGGCATGCGTTTTCATGGCACAGCGTTAAATTCCGCAAACATAATTTCTTTGGATATTTGTTCTGTAATGTGTGAAATCAATGTTGGTGCCACTTAAGAGAAAGTACTCGTTTAGGAAGCAATTTCTAGGTGCCTGGTAGGCAAAGGTTTATTCTGGATGGCTGCAGTGGGTGGCTGTCTTTGGTCACTAATCCCATGCCACGGGCTTGCATCGTATTTGGGCAGTTTGGTGAGTGAAATGAGCTTCTTGTGTATTAATGCCACTCATTTAGATTGAATATTCTAATAATCCAGGACTGTGTGGCACTTCGGACCGTGTATCATACAGCAAAGCTGGGTGGGTGCGGAGAAATGGAGATACCTCTCAAATAGGAGAACTTGCTGTCAGTGGATTAGGTGGTGGGACTCAGTGGCTGGACCTGAGTCTCTGAGCACGTGTGCACTGTTGGTGGGGAGGTGCGTGCGGCCCGCGAATGCCCACAAACCCCAGCTTCGCGGATACCATTATTTGGGTTATAGCTGCTTACAGCAAGCCTTGCTGTTGTCCTCTTCCTTGAAGCATAGGCATAGGGGTCACATTAACCCAGGTTTGTATTTAGGTTTTTCTGGTTCCTGTTCCTGGGTGAAGTTTGCATATTTTTAATGGCTTTTGATGACTGCATCATGCCCTCCAAGGCATGAATTACCAGGGASCCTCCTGGAAAGGGAGACACAAATGATGGCAAAACGCAGAACAGACACATCGTGATCTTCAGCACTTTCTGTTCCTACTGTGCCAGCTGAGGACTTCTCCAGACAACTGTCAGCAAGTCTTTGTATGACTGTTTGTAGATGAGTCTTTGCAGTCACCTGGTCGCCAGCGCTTCAAAAGAGGTCTTTAAAGACTTGCAGCCTTGGAGACAGTTTTTTGGAGAATTCTTCAGCCGACTCTGTTGCAGGAACAAAAATTAAAAGGCGGTGGACAAGCAGGCATGGTTCAGCGCCTCCATCTTTGCTTCTATATATTCTGCCTCCAAAAAGCTCTGACCTGGAGCAGGCTTGCACCTGGAGCGTGTTTGCGGTTGCCTCTCCAATATGCAGCAAGGGGAGTGCTACGGCTTTGAACCAAAAAGTAGCAGAATTGCTTTGTGTATTATGTGGCCCTGTGAGCTTATTGTGCTGTTTGGAGCCTGTTGGACTGAGTTACGCTGCTGCTTGCTGGGATATTGGAGCATCAAAAATAAGCACTATGTGAATAAGTGTGTTCCAGCTCTGTGGATGCGATCCCAGGAATAACGCTGCATTTCAGAAAGAATGAGTGTTTCATTCCTGACACTGCTTCTACTGGTATATTTTGTTTTCTTTGAAACAGCAGGCTTGGAGAGGAAACGGACCAGATTTTTGGCTATTTTTGACAAAGCATTCAGATAATACACTAATTGAATCTTAAACATATGCAGTTATAATTTTAAGTCAGTAGATGTTTCACTAACAAGGCAATTCTCTCTCTGTAATGGGATGAGTGGTTTGCTTAGCCGGAGGAGAGCTCCGTTCCTTATGCCTTGCTGCATCCGTTTCTGTGTCATATTCCCCACAGACCTGTGCCGATCCTTGGAGGTCGTTGCATGACAAACGGCATCAAAACGTGCGTGGAAGGGGCTGTGCTCGGGGAGAGGCCGGCGCCCCGGGACGGAAGCGCCCTGCGAGCGGGGAGCCCTCCACGGGGGCAGGCCGAGCCCTCGCGYGGCGAGGCTGGAGCAGGGGTGGCTCCATCGGCCGCAGCAGCCTCCAGGCCTCGCTGCYGGGAAGGGCGGTATCCGCGGAAAGCAGTTTCTTTCCCAGCCCTTCGGGACTGCGAGATTAGGGGAGCACGTCACAACCTTGTTGTTTCCCTCTTTCGCAGGTGGGATCCGCTCTGCAATCCCTTTTCATAAACAGGGGCTAACCCTGGGTTTAAGGATCTCGGAGGGGACAAAGGAGTTCAAGTGTCTTTTTGATCTTATTTGCTGCCCTGAGGCGAACTAAGACATTTTCTGTGAACTGATCTCAGCTGTGCTTGGAAATTTACTGAAACAGCTACTCCGAAATAATTATTTTGGATGGATATTTTGGTGTGGGTGCTCATACTCTTGCATAAAAATGTCTTTTACTAGTCTGTTTTAATGCACTTTGGAAGTAGAATAACTACTGACTAATTATTCTACAATAGCTATTTTGGTTAATGTCTGAGTGTAGAAAAGCCCTGATGCACAGAACAAAGACCAACTTTTTCCCCCCCGATTCAAAAGACGATGTTCTTTCTAAGGTATTAAAAGTATTTCTGTTCACTTGTGTGTTTAGAAAAGAACATACCAGTGGTAAGTTTTATGGCGCATGACTTAAAATATTTCATATTCATTAGCAAATAAGTAACAATTAATTTTACATTATGATGCTTAGGGAATAGACTGCAAGGAATGGTATTTAGCTGTGGCTGTTTGGCAATTATGACCTTGTATATAATAACAGACTCGATAAATTCTTGATGTGAGAGAGCACCATTAATCAGCACAGAGTTAATTAACTGTGATGCGTAGACAGGAAGCAGTGCGCACGAGTATCTGGATTTCAGTAGTGCTGTAGGCTGAAAATATATGACTTGTCTGATGCGAGGAGAGAGGCCCGTTCATTCCCACAGAATTTCCCTCAAAACCGATGCTACGGGGGGGGGGTAACCTACTCCCTGCAGCGTAGTCACACCGGTCACTTCTGTCAGTGGCACCAACCCTTTGACAGACCTTAGCTGCATCACTCAGACTTTTCTTTGACCAGCATTTTTCTTCTGGTTTGTTTTATCGTTGGCTTACCATGAATATTAATAGAAGGGGTGGCTTGCTAACCTGAGATTGTGCATTTTTAATCATCGGCTTATCTGTTTTTTGCTGTCCTTTAGAGCCGCTTTCATAGTTGTGGGCGCTGTAGAAGGTATCACGGAAGGACTCGGGCATCTGAGTCACAGGAGGGTTTTGAGCTTTGCCACAAGAGGCCAAGCAGCAGCCACTTCCGAGGGCTTGAGCGGCCCTAGTCCCACAAGGAGACACAGCAACTGGGTCTTGTTTTCTTAATGCTAGCATCTCCAGTTTCCTGAGTCAGAAGACTTCGTACGCCCTGTCTTGCTTCTTGAGGTTAAGTTGACCTAGAGGTATGGTACAAACGCTGCTTCCCCCCTCTCCCCCCCACCCCCCAGTGGGTACAGGTAAGGGTAGCCCTTCCTCTCTCCCCGCCCCAGGTCGTTAATATTAGTTACAGTATGCATGTGAAGAGGGCTCCATCTAGCAAATCACTAATACAGGATTAGCCTCCTGCATTTCCACAGGGTACATTTACTAAACAGAGCCAGAAAGAGATAAGCAAAAACATACAGTCTGGATCTTTCTTCTGCCTTGTAGTGACTGAAAATGTACTGCTTATTAATGCCTGCTTTTATTGGTAAAACACTTTTAGGGCTAGGAGAATTTGAAGATTTAATCCGCTCTTTATTGTTTTATGTAATGATCGTTGGCTTTGAGCATCGAAGGAAGTGTTTTGTTTGCTTCCTCCGTTTACCAAGACAAATGTTTTCCCCGTGTTCGCCCTCCTTTACGGAGCAGGCTGGAGGTCCGTGGCGGCTCTGCAACAAGGAGCTTGTTATGGGCGCCGGGAGTGGGCACAGGAGGGAGAGGAAGGCAAGAAGTTCTCATTTTAGAGCTCGATGCAGAAAGCGATGATTCAGCTAATCTCTGCTCCTGCATAAATGAGCTCTTTCTGCCTCAGCTGTGCAGCTTCTGTGTTTGATACAAAGAGAGGCAATAATTCTTAAACGATGGAAAAACAACTTTCTTTTCTGCAATCTGGGAAGCAGCAGTCAACCAACACCTCTTGCTATTAACCCCAAAACGCAGTTAGAGGTTCCGGCCTGGCATTCTTACTTTTCTGCTCTCCCGTCCAGCTGTCTCTTCAGCAGGCTAGTGTGACTCTCTCACCGGCTCTGGCCATTCGTCCTGCGCTCCAGCTACCACCCAAGCAGGGTGTTCAGAAATGCTGCTTCTGCTAGGTACGTAACGCTTTCTCAAATTCTGCCCTTTGTGCCTAGTTTGTCATGAGTCACAAGGGATTAAATCCAGCGCCCTGGGAGCAGGCCTCCCATTGAATGGACAACAGTGTGTTAGGCTAATATTAATGACAACTATTCTGTTTTGGACTGACTGTCCAATATATGTATGTTTAAACATATGCACTACATAGTGCACATACCAACCCTTAGTATATAATTCTTAGATCTCTGAATTGCCTCACTTCAATTTTCTCTGGAGCCACATTTATTCCCTGTGCTGAGGAGCCCTTTCTCTCTTGCCCGTGTGCCGATGTGACTTGTCCTTCCTCACACCTCTTGTGTTCTCTGAGCCTGACAGAAGATGGCCTGTACCGTCCCAAGCTTGTGTCACAGAGGACTTTTAAATGTTGGGCTTTACTTCTTCATTTTTCCCTCTATACAATTAGTGCGATCTCTCTTTTCCGTTCTTGACACGGCCATGGTATCTGCAGTGCTGTGGAGTTGGAGTAAAGGTAGCAGTTACAGCTTCCTTTGCAGTAGTCCTTCCCCTAGGTTTCTCGGTAGAAATCCTTTAGATTGCCATTTAAGTTCTATCATGCCCTTCGTTCTTGGCTTCAGAAGAAGTTGGATCATTTTCTCCTAGTAACAGCTAAGACTGGAGCTGGTGGCAGTCAGAGCAAGAGTCATTAGTTTTCAAATGGCTTTAAGTATCATATGTCATTTGTGGTTCTTCATTTCATACATTTCTGAGCATCCTGAATAGATTCTCTTAGAACAGATTCTTTTTGGCCTTACAAACACCCCATGCCTTTTCTCTTTGTTTTAAACAAGATGGAAGTGATTTTATAAATATATTAGAAGTAAGCTGAAGACAATGGTAATTAATATTAAAGATCCTTTAAATAGTGTGGAAGGTGTGCGAATAATGGATAAAATCAGAAAAGGCTGAAAAATTAAAATAGCCATGGCAATGTGAAATTTTTAAACATTATTTTTGAGAGTCTGTGAAGGATGGGAGAAATACAGGCCTGGAGACGGACAGACTTCATGCCTCTTTTTGGAAAGAGGGARAATGAGCCAGAGGATTACTCAATTTAATGCCAGCATTGTGAAGCATACAAAACAAATAGTTGAACAGCACATTTATAAGCATCTAGGGAATGTTAAGGTAATAATAAAAAAAAAACAACCCCCCACACACGTATAAAGGGGAAGGGTTTGCAGGTGCGGGGTATAAGGGGAGGGAGGTCTGGAGGAGACGTGAGTGCGATGTTGAAGGTCATGAACTTGTTCCCAGAAGTCCCTGGGATGGCAGGAGTAAGGACTTTGCAGAAGTGAAGTCTCTGCTGTTGATTTTCCACTGCATTCAGGGAAATGGGACTTTGAGCACTCTTTTTGAAACCAATGCTGTGTTTATAACACCAGCAGAAACAGCCCTGTAAAGGCCCTGGACTTCTGCTAACTGCTGTAGCTGTGGGGGAAATAATAAGGAACAGTAAGTGCTAGGCTTGTTCTCATACGAGTGTGATGAGATAGGCTGGCACCTGGGCAATTCTGTGCTGTTTCTAAATTGGGAAGATGATAAAAGAACCCTCTTTCCCTTCCGCGCTCGTTTTCCACGACTGTTTTCTTTGCCGCGTCTCAGAAGGGTGCTCTTCGCTTTCTGTGGGTGAAGCAGCTGTCTGATCCAGCTCTCTACCAGAGCTGCAGCAATCTCGCTCAGTGATGCACGGAGAAAGCAGCTTTCGGTATGAATGGAAATTACAGGATTTTGTTGCCAAGTTCCAGTGTCAGCATGCAAAGGGGAAAATATACCATTGCCTAATTTCATGGAAGCTGTAAAACAAGGGGAAAATAAATGCTCTCCAGAAGTATCCTTGTAACTATGTAAGGAATTTAACTGTGTCTGAATCTAGCCGGCATTATAAGGTAGCAATGGCTGTGATATACTGACTCTTCTATCCAGAAGCATTTTTAATCCTTAAATGGTGCATTGTAGTTGCTTTCCTGCATGCCAGTACAAATATTTCCAGTGTGTTACAGGATGAATGAATGGAAGGGAGAGAGAGAAACTAGAGTGATGTTTTCTGATCACTAGATTTTTTTTAATAAGTCTAGAAAAGCTGTCTGTTTAGGGCATTTTGGTTGTACTGGTGTAGCAGAAGGATGAGTGAACAGCATTTTTAATGTCAGGGGGTGATATGGGTCTGTTAGCGTCAGATCTCTTGCTTGAAAAGGTTTTTTTTTGCCTAATGGCTTGCTATGTGCATAAGTTAACATCTTCTTAATGTTTATTAAGTATTCACAGTTTTGAGTACTTTATTCTTCTGGCTGCAGCTGGTCACACCACTGTTTCTCTTGCTTGTATGAATTTGAAAGGTTTTTTTTTTTTGTATCTTTTGCTTCTTTTTACCTTTATAATAAATTCCAGCTGAAGGGAATAATGATTTAAGAGAGTTAAGAACTTAAGAGCAGATACAATCTATACACAGCGGATCTTTGAATACACTTAACTGTTTCTCATGATTAAAGAACTTGTGCTCTAATTGCTTGAGAGGCCTTGAAGGTGAAATGAATTAAGTCCAATACTGAAAACAAATGGACAAGTTAGATGAGGAGGTTACAAGAGTAACAGGAGGGAATGTGATTTCCGCATACCTGAAATACCCGGGGCAGGTTGCTTTCTGACACGCAAATCCTGTGTGATAAGACAAGCATTCTGTGGTTGATGCCAGTTCTTTCTTTGAAGTCCATGCTCTCAAACCACATTGTAAACATTACTTTTAACGTAACAGGTTGGCTAGGTCTCACAGCTATTTTAATGTGTTCTTGGAAACTTTTAAGCTTGTTGATCCCTTTTTTCATTCTAGTAAATTTTGAATTAACCTGTACAGGTATTTGTTCCAAGTACAGGGAACCTTCTGGGAGAAGGTGGAATATAAGTGGAGTATACAAATGATACATTGCCGTGCTTCCCTTGGAAAGGAGCAGATATGGATATACCATGCGTATAGCATTTCCTCTTGCAAAGGGCAAGAATTGTCTTGTAAGGAAGACGATGCTGCCCTGACATGGAGGCATCAGAATTCCTCCTCCTCYTCCTCGTGGATGTGGAAGGAAATTCCTGTCTGGTTTTGTAAAGGGAGAGGTGGGTCTGCATGTAATGCCACTTTTCCCTGTTTTTCCCCTTTGACATCTCTCTTGTTATCAGAATATCTGAGACCCTTTGGCTGTCTGTACTCCCCTTGTTGAACTTTCTGTCTTGCTCTTCCTTTTTAACCCACAAAAAGTCCATCCCTGAAATTGTCTTATTGTTATTTTCATTTGTTCACCCTTTCTGAATTTTTCTGCTGACTTTTTTTTCTCTTGTCTTTTGAAATTTCGTCATGCTGCTTGCTCTCCCAGCTGTGAATTTGCTTGACTCACGCTCTCAGCAGCACTGCTGCCTGGCGTGTTTTCTGCAAGGAGAGGAGCTGCTGCGACCAAGGGCAATGGCTGATCAGTGGGGCTTTAAAACTAGCACCCAGATGGGAGGCCTGGCAAAACAAAACCAGGTATTTCTTGTTACCTAAAGAATGCTTCTTTGTGCATGTGTTTGTGCCAGTAATGATTTTACACCAAAGCAGCCTGTGAGCATTGACCCTTCCCAATGGGTTTCAGCTAGGAAACACAGAAAATTTTTCAGTCAAGAATTCCTCTTTGAAAGTTGTTTTCTCACATGTGGTCAGAAAATCCTATGCCTCGTACTTTATATCCTATCTAGTTTTGAATTATCTGTTGCTAAAATATGTGCATGAAGTATTCTTTCATGGTATGAGAAGGCATCTGCGTTTACAGCTGCAGCTGGATTTCTAAAAACCATTGACTTTTGATTTAAAAAGATTTTCTGGAGTGTGGCTCCATAAAGCTCATGCTTAAAACAGCAGTAAAACCACATCCTGACTCTAAAAGGTAAAAATTGTTATTGAATGTTTAGGAATATGTTCAAAATACAGATGCGGGTATAAATTAAAAATCCAATCCTCAAGTAGAGTAATAAAAATTAAGGCAGTAATATATATATTTTAATTTTGCAAAAAAACTTAGGACAAATGTGATTGTACAGTCTATATGCTATTAAATTATATTTAAACTCATTCTTTATTATGCATGTCTGTCCGCTTGTGGGGCTGTGTGGGGACTATACATCAAAAAATCTTTGGAATGCTGCAATGGTGATAAGCTTGTGGTTTAYATTACCTCATGGCAGCACTGTATGTGAGCAGTGCATAAAAGGCCTGAATTCTCTGAAACTGGCCGCCCGAAAACCACCAGGGCCCCCTCCACCCCCGATCCCTGCGGGCTGGGGAGCTGGCTGTCAGTCCCTCTTATGGGACAAAGCACAGGCTAGAAAAGGAGCATGCAAAACTGAGCGATGCTCTAATATAGCCAAGGAAGTGAAATAGTTTCTTATACCAAAATAAGAAAAGTGGACTGTAACCTATCCTTGCAAAGTCCTTTTTTTTTTTTTTTTTTTTTTAAATAAATACAGTGTCTAGCCACATCCATTTGGTGGGTGAAAGGCTCACTAGAGCAAGAATGTGGCAGTATATCATAGCGTTACACCCAGTAACCCATAGTTTTCTCTCCCCAGTACTTCAGCTGCTTCGGCAGGCTGCCTTACGACCTTGAAATTTCACCCATCTTCGTCCTATCTGCTTTATTTCTGAAGCACCTCTTCCCTGTCCTTTAGATTGTAACCTGCACGTGTCCAGGAGTTTTACGATTTATTTCCCCCGTAAAGATTCTGTAAAAATGGTGATAGCTGTTAGTTTGTAGTGGGATGAATAGGAATATCTATTCTGTGATTGTTTTTCTGAACGTTGCTTACTTTTTACAATTAACCTTTCATAAAATATCCAGCACCAAGCCTTTCTGGCATTTTCACGCAGCCCAGCTTCCTGGGTTTGGGTTAGTGGTCTATAACAATAATAATTAATATTGCCATTCAGGAACTACTTTTTGGATGTATGGACACAAAAGCTTGGCGCCACCAGAATTTATGGGCATGTTGCCCTTAACTTCCGTGGGGCTGGGATTTCACCCGTGGGTGGTGGCTCCCGGGCCTGGCAGTGCTCCGGAGACGTCCTTGTCTGCTTTTCTGTCTTCTAGGCTGGCGCAAACTCTGCAGGCTGGAGCGGCGTGTTGCTTACGGAGCACCTGCCGACGCTTTCATATTGAAATATTAAATCAGAGGAACGACTGGGGCCAGTGTAGTAGGAATTCACAAGTTGTATTTAGAATCCTGGAAGATCATCCGTAATCTCCAGCTTTTGTCCTTAATTTAGACATTAAGCTGCTGGAGTTACTGAGATCAAAGCTTCTTATTACTGTAAATTTAAAAGTACCTGCTGTTCACTCTTTACTGATTTATTTCAGTGTTCCTAGAAATAACTCTTTAGCCCTTAAGTCTGCATGATGACAGCACAGACAGGTTTGCTTTCCACTTATACCTCGTAATGTACTTAGATTAACAAAACGTACTGGCTGGCGCGTGCTGATCCTAGCAGCCGCTGATGTGCGGTGTGTTGGAGGGAGCCGCGGGAGCTTCGAGGAACTGCGGCCGCTCTCAGTTGCCCCCCCGAAAAGACCAAGGTGCCTGTTGGGACAGGTCTCAGTAAAAGCTTCTGCTCGGTAGGTAACGCATGTACTTTGAAATCAGTAAGGTACGTAAACGAGGTGGGTGCTGTGTCCGGCTGCGTTCGCCGCCCGGCCGCCTCGGCGTTGCGGGACCCTGGGGAGATCTGCCCGTCCTCCGCGGCATCCGGCACCCGCCGCGCGGCTCCGGGCCGGAGGGAGGTTGCGGTGCGGCGCTCGCGGACGCCGCCTTCATGTGCTCCCCGGCGCTTGCACGCGGATCAGGTAACTCTCCTTCCCCAGCCCCAGGCGTTCTGCTGCCTGTGTGCTGCTGATCTCCACCGGGGTGCCGTGGCTGTAGTCAAGGTGTCCTACATCTCCGTGCCAAACACCTGCTGCTGGGCCGTGGCGCTGGCGTTTTCCCTTGCCAGAAGGAGAAAATAAAAGTCTGAACATGATCTTTCATTTGTGGTTTGGTCTGTCTGTCTGTCTTGTGGCTGCTGAAACCCCGTCTGCAAGCCGAGTGTGTTTCGGGGTGTTGCTGGCAGGAGTGCAATGGAAAACCGTGCCGGTGTGTCACGTGGCCGGGCTCGGAGAGGCTCTCCCTGGYGTCCCTTGGCTCAGAGCAGCAAGCCTGGCGCGCTCAGCGTCCTCGGGACTCGCTGCAGCGGGCAGCGAAGCGCTGGGGACGACCCTAGTACAGCACATTATCCTGGTAATTGTTATGTGTGTGAAATGTATTTTTAATATTTTTAGTGTTTTTGCCTTTTCTGGGATGACCGAGTTGTTAGTTCCTGAATAATTAGTTTCTTGGTGTGACATTTCTTGCTTTCTTGTCCTAACGTCTTTTGTGGTGTTTTGCACTGTTACGCAATTGTCTTTTTGCACCCAGCCACATGTGTGTAATCATCTAGACCTGCTACTTTAAAATCCTTGTGAATAATTTTACTCTGGTACMAGTGTATTTGTCAGCAGTCACAAATAAATGCCAGTCGTTTCTGAAGTTAAAGACGACCGGAGTAGAACAGGCTATCCTTGTCCTTTTGTGCACCTGGTTAAAAGCTAGGAATTGCGTGATGATAACCTTGAGTTTAATTTGTTGATATGACTAAGTTATCTTTTTTCCTCTCTATCAAGCTCGTAACTTCAAGGCGTTGCTTCAATTATTTGAAGATGAATTTATTTATCTATTACCATTATAAAAAAGGTGGAGAACATGATACAACTGCCAAGTAATTACTATTTTAGACACTAAAGAGGTTAACTGAAATATTTTAGTAAAATATAATTTCCGGATATCTCATTGCTTATGATATTAACTGCAAAGTTAAATGAATCTCTGCTGTCTTTTGTTGCATGTAAAATGTATAGCAATTTGCTGCAGTTAAGGCAACAAAATCTCTAATGGCAGTATTCTGCACTGTGACAGACAATTTTGTACGCATAGGTTTTCCCACCATCATTTCTAGTGTTCAAGGATCAGCAGTCCATGAAAGCAGATTTATGTGAATATTCCTGTTGTATTAGCATTATCTCATTTTCCGTGAGCAGCATTGGTAATGCAGTATGCTGGAGGTTTTTGGTTGCCTTCATTCAGCTTGCAACGATTCATCTGTGTTGACTGACGTGCTGCCGGACGCTCTGACCTAGTTGCCTGGCTGTATAATATAAATAAACCTGCTTGATGCAGTGACAGTCACTTGCTGTTTTAAATGGACAGGTACTGACTAATTCATTCTCAGCAGATCTAAAGAAGACAGAATAAAATTACCTTCTGAGGAAATAGACTGAATCATAAAATCTATCTCTTGGCCTGACAACTTCCTTTTCGTGTAGGCTTTGCAATATTATCATATAGATAAATGTGTTTGTGCTGGTGTATTTGTGATTTGGGTGACTGAATTGAGATTCACAGACTCTTGTATACATGAACTTTGATAAATGCGATGCCAGACGAAGACAGAGGAACAGAAATGCAAGGAAGAAGAGCCCAATGCTTGACATTTTCTGATGCAATCCTCTTCTGCAACCCTCTGCTTCRCTTTTTGTGGTTGCAACAGACACAAAATTAATGTAGAGGAGTTCTGGAGTCGGGAGATGTAAGAGAACCTGCTGGACAGACATTCACAGCCCCATGGCGGAGGTGTGCTGGGAGATTTGGGAACCTCCCAAAGCTTTTGGTGTTTGGAGCGGTGGTGTTTTAGGCCCATCTCTACAGCTSTCTGCATGTTTGGTGTTGCAATTCTGCTGTAAATTTTTGAAGTCTTCAGAAAAGCATGACTTTCTTTCATTTTATTTAATTTGGAGGACCTACCTGATGCTCATATTTAATAAATATGCAGTTTCCTTTTAAAGTAAGAGTAGGTTGCTTTTTAAAAGAAAATCAATGATCATATCTTTAAAATATGTTTAATTGCGTATTTGTCTCATTCAGATGCTGTTCGGGTGATACCCGTGTGTGTGTGTGTGTGTGTGTAGGGACATTTGCTGTGTGATGCCCTGTGCTGAAGAAAGCTCAGGGTTTATCAGGAGCAGTGAAAATTCATCTTGACTTATTTTCACATCATATAAATTTAAAAAATATATATTGAGAGCATGTCAGTATCTAAAAGATACTGAAGGCTTTGTGCTTCCAGTTGCATTTCAGTAAGCTGCTTGTAGAGGTGCCTCGAATGCCAAAAGATACAGCATCTGGCATTTCAGGAACGGAATGAAACATAGTGGCTTTGTGTATATACTGACCAGATAGAATTTACTCTTAGTAGGACTCCATGCAAAATTAAGATGTAGCACATTAACAAGTACCAGAAACTGATGTAGTGAGTAATGTTATCTGTAAGACTGAAGAGTATGGAGAGCAGCCCGTGCGTGCGCGTGGCACATTGCTATGCTGGGAGTGAACTTTTTGCAAACAGGTGGAGTTGGTGTGGGGGACAGAAGCATAATGTTGCGTTATGCACGTGTGGGGAGCAGAAAGCTTTTGAAACAGTTTTCAAAACGCAGTGTTTAATGTGCCACTAAACTATATGTCAAAACAGCTGGAGCAATGCCAGGTCTAGTGCAACAATAAACAGGACAGAAACGGAGGCCGGCAGTTTTCTGCAGCGATCTCTACCATGAGCACGTTCTCACATGTCAAAGTGTGTATAGAAGCTTAAGCTTGCCTTCTTTYGAGGGCTGTATTCTACTTCTGAGTTGGAAGACAATATTAAGACATTTTAAATCACCTCTTATCTGGTGAGTCCCATTCAGCGTTGTTGTTTCTGTGGATGTTGGTATAACCTTTCTGTTCCTTCCCTAATGGGAAGGTTATGTCTACATTCTTCGTGTCCTGGCAAAACTGAGTGGAAAGTCTTACCATGACTTGGTAGAGCAAGTTTGTTAGTAAGCAGCGAATCAGGAGCAGGTTGGGATCCCCGCTGCCCTACACAGCGCCATCAATTTTTCCTGCTGTTGTCAAGACACATCCCATTGCTTGTAGTCAGTGGGATGTTCCCTCCATCAATCCAAAAAACTCAGTGATGGTACAGACCTCAGCAGGCACAAGCTGAAATAACTAAGCATGGCAAAAAGAGTTGCAAAAGCTCTTTCTCAAATATACTATTACTTCAAAGTAAACTCACAGAGTTTAGAAGGTGGGAAGGGGCTATACTCATGGCACATGTGCTTTCTTGTGAAATAGCTTCCTTGGATAGATTTTTCCAAGTTTTCTTTCAAAGGCAAACGAACCATGTGCACAGCAGTCGGGACATCCCACCCCAAAGGTGAGGCAGTGTAACCGAGTTGTGTTAAAATGCTGATCACCCCTCCAGCAAGCTCACACTGAGGTGCATTTTCCATATTTCGTACTTTGAAATATGTGCTGGTCAGATGTAGATCTAGTGCTGCTGTGATCTCTTTTGTTGAGCCTCATTAATAGTGAAAGAACTGGATACTATATTGTAGGCTAATGTGGGACAGTAGGAGGAGAGGGCTGGATTTGATAAGTAATTGGTAAAAGTGAGCTAGATGCTGTAGGGTTTTTTCCATTATTATTTTAGCTGAACTGAAAGCCAGTTTTACTGTCTCCTTTTATTATCAGTCAGATGGGATTCTCAAACTAAGCTGCATGAGTTACATTTTGTATCAGGAAAATACTTAGTGATTTAGAGAAACTTTCTTCTGAATGCCTGGAGTTCAAATGTAAAGCTTTTTTGTCATGTCCTCTATCTTTTCCCTGTTTTAAAGTAGTGTGAAATCACATCTTTGATCTGAGTGATTTCTGATAGGGGATTTCATATTGCCAGGTAGGAATTGACCCCACCTTCTGGATATGCCTGAGTTCGTTTTTTGATGGTAGTGACATAGAATGAGGTCAGGTCTAGGTTTAAGGCAGTTTTAAAGCATTATGGTGTTATATCATGGTTTTAAAAACCTCTAGCTGTTTTCTGCTGAAATAAAATMATCTTTAAACTATTTCTGAAGTCCATAACAAATGTTTCAGATGTGTTCAGGGTGTGCATTTTCTCTCATGAAACTTTTCAGCTTTGTCTTTTTCCTTGTTCACCAGCATGTTCAGAGGATGCTTACAAAAGGGCCTTTGAAAAATGGGTGATCATTTTTCTCTAGGTGGAGAAATAGGTTCCTGCTCCTTGATTCTGTATTTTCTGTGTGAACCTTCAGCTCCATTGAATTATTCGAGGGTTGCAAAATGATTAGGTCTGTAGCTCAGGTAGAATAAATTGGATGCTGTAAACATCCTGCTTTCCTCCTTCCATGCCTTACTGGTGATCTCATTCCCTTATGCAGTGAAATTTAGGATCATTATAAACAGGAAACATTATCAAAACAAATTASCTGGACCCACCCTTAGAGCTTCAATTATATTTCAAGAACTTGCTTGAACAAAATAGACTATGCTTCTGCACAAGCATAGAGCTCTGATTATATCACTATATAAAAAAGGGATTGTAATAGCATGGGAGAAGATCACAAGTTTCACAAGAAAAAGTGGAAGAGATCCAGTTCTCAACTTGGCAGGGTTAGCTACATAATTGCAGGTCTGGGAGGTCAATCTGTTCCATGCTATGGTCTAACTTCGTTTATATAATTAAAGCTGCTTCCATCTCCTTCCCCCCAAATAAATTTGGCAAAATGCTGTTCTCTCTCCAGTGTGTGGAATATTGAAAGTTACTGACCATGACTGTGAATTACCTGGTGAACGCTACATAAGTAAGGGAGATACCATCTCTGTAAGTCTCTTATACCCATTTATTAAGGCTCATTAAATAACAATAATAATGCCCAACTATTATTTATAGTAAAGCATGCTTGTGCRTTTGTTTCCAGAAGGTAGAGAGATGAAATATAAAACTTCTGTTAGCCTTTAACAAGATAAATTTAGCCTAAATTATAACTACGAATTTATTTTAATTTTGGATGGCAGTTTGCATGACTGCAGATTGCTCTTACGCAGGGGATCGCGCTGCCGGCTGGCTCCTCCGAAGGCTGGTCCTTCAGGACCTGACTGGTCTGCATGACTGCCTGTCCACCTTGCTTCATTGAGGCCAGCAGCTTTATGATTGCAGTCATTGTACCGTATTATTCCTTTTTTATTTTGTGTCTGTGCAATATGTCATCAGGAAAACCTGTTGTTGTTCTTACCAGTTTTCAATTGATTTTATGTGATACTTTATCCATGCGCTTCTGCACATCTCTATCTGCCTTCTAATTTTAATAGAGAAATGGTCCAAACATCTTATAATGGAAGGCCAGGTTAATTCATGAGGCTCATGGTACCCCAGCACGGAGGGAGCAAGGTAAGATACTCCGCTAACGTGTGGCGATGGTCTTTTGTTCTGCAAGCTCACCAAAACGGCTTTGCAGAAAGAAAAGGCTCTATAACTTTTTAAGTGGGGTTGTGCTGTGTAGAGTGCCAACCACAGATGACTCTGTCAACCAGACAAAGGTATTTTCTATTGTTTCTTCCTGCCCTACAGACTCGGGCTTGCTCCAGAGAGCTTGCTGTGTGGCCGTGAACGTGGCTTGCTGGGTGACTCGCCCGTCCCCTGCTTGTGCTTCTTAGGCACCTAAYGGGGCGCTAAGCCCCGGGTGTGCTGGGAGCAGTGCCTTTTTGCAAGCTGGGCATGTGCTTTGTTTGCAGGTTTGTGTGGGGAGGGAATCTGTCTTTAAAGGTGGCCACAGAGCAGCCCCTATCAGGCAGCACAGACTTTATCCCAAAATTGGATTTATTTGTTTTTCATGAGCCATCACAAGTGGGAAAAGTCTTTTTTTTTTTTTTTTTTTTTTTTTTTTTTTTTTTTTTCTGCTTGCTGTAAGCCCTGGGCCTTCAGACTGTGCTCTGAATAGCACCATTGCAACCCTTGGGTCTTTTGCAAGTGTAGTTGGTGGAATTTGGGGAAAGAGCTCCACTCATGCATCAGAGAGAAGAAACTTGGTTTGAGTGCGTTTGGTTGTCTTCCCAGTGTAGCAGAAAGCCCTTTTTGGCCTAAACAAGAGTGCAGTTAGTACATGGACAGGTTTTTCTTTTTTGGCAAGCAGGATGCTGCCCTGAGCCGAGTCTGGCATGTGCAGTTAGACATGATGGTGCAGAAAATAAATGTTGAGCCCTGACGGGGAAAGGTGGAGGCTTACTCACCAAAAGCATAGCCAGGGACTGCTGAAGGCATCAAAGCCGCCCTGTTTGCTTGGTTTTACGTGGATCGTTTGGAGTTTACTCCTGTTAAGCTGCCCGGCCGTTGTGGCTGCAAGCTCTGCTGCTTGGTATTTTGAGGGATGGACAAGAAGCCTGTAAATAAACCTGAAGTCTCAGAGATGATCTTGTTTTGCTTCACTTCCTAAAGAGCTTTATTTTCTTTTGCTTGAACCTGTGCTAAAGTGCCTTTTGGTTACTTGAGGGAAGGCTGAGGAACGGGCTTATCTGGTGCAAGTAGCTGATGCAGAGTGTGGCTCTTGGCCGCCGGCGCGGTCTCTCCAGCCATGCCAGCAGGCGCTCGCCCTCCCTCGCTGCCTGCGTTTGTCTCCTCAGCTGCAATTACAGCGGGAAATGTCTCGGTGGCGGAAGTCGTTTGTAACCTAACTASCACGTGTCAGGGCTGTTTGGTCTTTGCTAAGCCAGGCTGCTGCTAGAGATCCAGTAAAACAGGGAGCTCAGGAAGCCCCAGGGTCAAGTGCCCTGCAAAGCAGGCATGCAGCCAAACCAGGTGTTTTGCATTGCTGATGTGTCTTTTTCGAATGAGCTCTGCTGATATGGTTATTAAAGATATCAAAGACAAAATAACGCTGTTCCCCTTTCTCTCCTGCGTTCTTATGTAGCCATCCCAACCTCTGAACCCTTTATACGTGCATAAGCAAGACCTAACTTGCTGTTGAAGTTCAGCAGGTGCACAGATGTTAACAAAAGCTTTGCATCTTCTGTAATTCTCCTGATCCAGTGATTTGGCCTTTACCAATAGCCCTAGGTTTAAATGGCACAGGGTATAAAAAGTGAGTTATTTAAAAATGTAATCTGTAAATTGTAAAAACCGCACATGGGTTTCTGGGGAGGAGCGCTAGCAGATGCGGCGTTTCAGCAGCTGTCTGGTGTGCCTGGGTTCAGCAGTGTCTCGGCAGCCATCCTCTTCTTGGGGAAAAAAATCTCTGTGGGAGATTCAGGGCAATGCAGTGGATTTTGCCAGTGTTTGGACTCCCCACCATCAGCCTCGGCGAGGCTGGCTGTGGCCGTCTGCAGGAGGAATACAGGGGAAAGGCCTTCACATTTTTAGAGAGACCTATAGAAATTGAGTCAGGCTTTGAGGGAGGTAGCAAGCAGTCCGGGCAGCCCTCGGGACCAGCCTGTGCCCCTTGCCTTGCAGCTCCTGCGAGCTGGGAGCTCCGGGCGCGGACTCGGCTGCCCATAGCCACGGGGGAGGCTGGTGCCCAATGCCACCGCGGAGCCTCTGGTTCCCAGTGCTGGTAGGCTCTACAGCGACCCAGCCTCCTTCTTCTGGCCTGGGTGCAATATGCTGGCCCAGGTTTGCCCTGAAACTAATGTATAATTTCCCCTTGAGTACTAGATGCTATGCTTTGTACACTCTGCTATTCCGTCTCTGCTGGGAAGTGAYAGACACGCAGGATGAAGGGATCCCTATATCCACTGCTAGGTGTTACGGTAAAGTGCAATCTAACTCTTCTTTTGGGCACTTACTGTAAAACGGTACTGTGTTTACACAGAAGAGAGTGTATCTGATTGTATTTTACGGTAAGGTATTTATTAAGAATAGCTGACTTCATCTTTCTTTTCTAAGCAGTTTAAGCTTTAGAGGGCTACAGTACTCAGCTGAAACTTATCTTAGCTATTGACTGATCAAACTTAGATACTGAAGAGTTCTTAATGTAAGAGGGATTTTGTAACAATTGTACATGTATAGCAAACAAACTACTGTTTTTTTTCTGGTGTTCTCATCCTAATCTCACATGATCTTGTGGGTCCTAATCTGAAACTGCAGAAGAAGCTGCAAGGATACTTACTTGCAGAACACAGATGTGGGATAATCTCCCCATCCATGAAGGTTTTTCTCATATTCCCAATTGTTAGAGCCTGAAATCCAGCCCTGAAGATGTTTTATAAAATATCTTTGCACTGTATACATACGTATATATATATACAGCTATACAATAGCTATATCATGTTGTATATGTTTGTTTTAAAGTTTTGAGCTGAGACCTGAACAGCAGACGCTGCAGGTCTGTCGGAGGGAATAGGTAAAACATAGCATTTGTACGGCTGCTGTGTTTTCTGTTGTCTTAATCATCGCTCCTTAGAAGCCCAGCCCAGTTTGGGGAGGTGGGTATTTTTATCATCCTCTTAAGAGGCAGAGGGCCATACCCTGGATGTTAAAGGTTAACATCGTTGCTGAGATACAGTATTGTTTCTTTCCTGTATGAATTTAGTCAAGAATGAACCCTAGCAATGTCCAGTAGGCTTGGCTAGTGTCAAATTCTGCAGTTAGGTCTTCTCAGCAATGATTGCCTGATGTTATCGTTCTTGAGGATATTTTGTTGTTAATTACTACTTTGATATCATTCTACTTGTATCTTAAGTTTAGATGCTGTCCTCCTACAGCAGCCTTACAGCTATTTGGCTTAAATATGAGAAACTGGCAACAGAGTTCTGCCTGTGCCTGTTTAAATGCCAGGTAACTCCATTAATGTCAGAATTGCGCCAGTGCTGTATGTTTTTAGTGAGCACGTATTTTAGTGTAGTATTGCACAGCTTATGTGAGCGTTTATTCATATGTTTAATAATATTGATCATTTTTAGTTACAAAAGGCAGAAGGCATGACTTCTAGAAGGAAAGCTGACTTCTCCATGCACATTTATTTTCCTTTGACTCTGGAAACTTCACACCTTTCATCTGAGTCTTCAGAACGTGTTCTGTCTGTCATAGCCCTGTTTCAAAGCATGCGTGTAACTTACAGACTCCTTTTGCCTAAGGAATTGTTAGTTGTCACCTGCTGTGCTGTGATGAACTCTCGCAGCAGTTCGAGTACCTCCTGTGATTTTTTTTCTCACAGGCACACAGCTCTGTTGCAAACTGAACCTGGGCCCTTACCTATCTATAGGCTCCTTTTTCCTTCTTTTTTCCCCTCTGTGTCAGGCTTGCTTCTCATGTCTTGTTGAAGTGAGGAGGTAAAACACAGGGGTATGTCACTGGCTGCACTGCCAACGCCAGGGAAGGGACGGGTTGCTGAGAGTCAGCGTTGCGTCCCTTGGCCTCTCCTCAGCCGTCACTGCGGGACGCGAGCGTGAGCGGCGGGGTGGGGAATGCCGCTCTCGGCATCCTGCCCCTGCCCTCCCTGCAGAGCCGGCTGCAGCCTGCATGGAAACGAGCAYAAATGCAGAGCGACTGTCGAGCCTCGGTTCCAGATGGTAATGAAAACCAGTTCAACCAGCAAGGTATTAGATACATAATTCATTTTATAAATAATTCCATCTTCAGCTTAGCAGGCTTATTAGTTAAGAACATTGGCAATGCCCCAGGGAGCAATCTCAGTGAACAGATTTCAAGGTGGTGAATGAATGAAGCTGCGTTCCCAGGGATTAGCTGAATGAAGCTGCCTAGGAGCAGGAGGTGGAGGCAGAGCACTGCAATGGTAAGGCAGGCATTTGATTCAATAAGCAAAAAARCCCCAACAACAACAACAAAACCCCTGAAAGCTTGTACCAACAGGCTGTCATTCTTTGCATCCTGCCTGCTTCCTAGTGAGGTGGGGAGAGCTTTCTGGTCTTGGCTTTGCTCTCTGCTGTTTTTGGGCATCACCTGGGAGAGCTGCACCACCACGGCTGGATGGCTGCGTGCCGAGTGCGGCCGCTCAGCTCGCTGTGTCGCTCCTCATGTTGGACTTGTCCCAGGAGGGAAGCGACGCTGAATGTAAATGTGTAGCGCACTTCCTCAGCCTGTGTCACCCGCACTAAAGCGGGGAGGAAGTGGGGAAGAAACAGCCCAGCAGCGTGTTTGCAATCCACCATTCGAAATATCTATCGCGTTAGATACTGCTGCATTACTTGCAGGGGACTTGCGCGCTGTCTCTTCTGGCGGCGCCATCGCGGCGAAACGCGGCGCTGCGTGGGCCCTGCTTCGTGATGGATAGCAGCCCAGCGCTTCAGCTCTTGGCGGCCCAGCTTGGGGCCACGCAGTTATCCTGCAGGTTGCTCCGCTTCCCTGCTATGCGGGATGTATAGGAGCAAGCATGTGTTACATGTCATTTGGACAGTTGGTGGACGGTATTCAAAATAGAAAGTGATGGAAACTTTGCATAGTGTGAGGTTTTGTTATGGAAAAGCTCAAACTCTGAGAATTTTTAATGAACTTAGTTGTACCTTGACATGTTATTTGTTATTAGATTGTAACAATTCCACTCCATTTTTAGACCACACTGCAGCACAACTAAAATGCTGTGTTAAAAGTTTGTTTTGAACCTGGGGAATGTAAAGCTCTCAAGTGCATTTGGGAAAAAAAGACCAAAAAATAAACCCAAGCACATTCGTCTGCAAAGCTGCATTTTCCTAAAATGCGTTCTTCTAGCTTTGACTTAGAAAAGTGATTAATGCTTATTGTTTACACAGGAATTTAAGCGTGTACAAATTTTAAAAAGTAACGATTTTTTTTTTGTTCAGATTTTATCTTGAAAAATGTGAAACACAGAGGTCAGTTATGTGAACAATTCATAGAAGACGAGTTCATAGCTTTGGGATTTGCTTTAAAAAAATCAGTCAGTCTTTCTCCAGACAACTTCATACAGTTAAATGGCATCTCCATGTAGTATCAAAGAGTGCTTTATTTTTGCCTCCTTCATGACCTCCAAAGAGAAGAAAAAGAACATTAACCTTTTCATATGTGCTTGTTTGAAACTATAAATTTAAAAACCCATGAATGTGCTTCTGTAAGAGTCTCTTCCCAGCTGGGTGTCCGCAGTCCAACTCATTTCACTGTTGTCTTTCAGTAGTGAAAAACACTCGCTATTTACGATGCATTTTTTGGCTAATTGCCGTTGCTTGATGTTTATCAGCATGTCTAATGTTTTTGGTGCAGGAAATAAACTTTCTTGCCACATATAATCAAGTGCAGCTTCATTTACTGTTCTTTTGGTGTTTGGGGACCTGCAGACCTCTGTTTGGTGTGCCAGCTCTATCGGGAGACTTTGTACTCCTTGCCTACTGTCTACTGGGCTGGAATTTACTCTGGCATTACTCAATATAATATTAAAACTTAACAGCAGCTCTTTTGTTCCTTGTGCATACAAGCTGAAAGAGAGGCAAAGACAAATTCTCCTATTATTTCAGTTGCCAAATAATAGCAAATGAAAAAGAGACAGAGCAAAAGACATGTGAGAAAGTGGTATAGTAGTATGACTCACTTCATTTGAAAAATTGGTCCTGCAGGAATAGGAACAGCCTCCCAAACAGTGATTTTTAACTTCTTTAAAAAGTGACTTTAGCTGGCAAGATAAATTGATAGTTTTTCATGTATCTCAAGTGGAGCAGAGATTCAGACAGCAACTGGCCACCATACAGAAAATTGCATGACTTTCTTTTCTCTTTTTAGTCTCTTGGTGAATGGAACAGTCTCCCCCATCCTTAAATATTTTATGTTGGACTAGGTCTTGAGTCAAATCATCTGTTTATTCTAGGCTTCCTTAGAGCTGTGGCTTTTTTTTTTTTTTTTAATAGCGCATCAACCAGTGCAAAAATTTATTTGGGAAACTCCCTGATCCTTTTTCTGGTCCCCTTCTATAACTGGGACCGAAAGTAAGTACTTACGATGTGTGAAAATATTTGCTAGAGACTCTTTCAATGTTTGAAGAATGCTCTGATCCAAACTTTTCTTCAAGCTGGGCTGAAACACAAGGGTCACTTGTCAGGACTGTAGGAGCTGAGCTTCCTCAAAGCTGCTAGAGTATTCATGTAGGCTTTGGATGTGAGCTGCCCCAAAATAATGCAAATGTTACTCTTGTAATTTGGCACACAAAAATAATGATCTTTCCTCACATACTCGTATAGCATCACTTTCCAGGATTGGACTTTTCTGGGGTGGGACTGTCTAACACGTTTGTAATGGAAGTTCCCATCCTTCTCTTGCCACCCCCTTGATGATTCGTCACCTTCTCCTTCCTCCACCCAAGATGTTTTGAAGAAGCTAATGTTTTGAGGCAAATGGGTAATTGCAAGTAAATGCCACTACATTGCAGCATATCCTTCCTTTTATGTCAGCAGAGTTGCACTGGCAGGAAGCAATGTTAAGACTTTAGAAGAAAATATAAGTCCGTTGCTGTAGTGTATCTAATTCTGTTCTGCGTCTGAGGTTGATACCTCTGAAAAGTGATTCCATGCTGTCAAATAAGAAGTAGTGGTAAAACATTTCTAAATGAATGCATCATTCCCACTCCTGCCTTCAGGCATAATGAAGTGATGGAGCCGTTCATGAACCTGACTTTGAAAATTGGCATGTTTTGTTTATCTTGAACATTTTCTTCATGCAGCTGAAGCTTACTGAGCAATTGAACTTTTGGAGACCGTTTTCCCCTGGAGACTTGTTGCTTGAATTCTTACCTGACACTAACATATTACGCTTCCCTGTGCTTTAATGCCTTTTCACAAAAGATTTCTGTTTTCCTTTAAGTCCCCCCTCTCTTACCCCCTCAAAATCAACAAATCTTACATTTTTGATTTATTTAAAAGGAAATACATGAAACAGCTCTCTAACAAGGATCTATCTCGATGATTTTGTTTTTCTTTTAGAGTAATATTTTAGTTAGCTTTCCTGCGCAGAAATCCTTGTAAATGTACAGTTGTTGCTCATTTATTCATGTTCTTTGAAAAGTAGTTGTTTTTTGTTTTAAAGAAACTGTCCCTATTTATTTGTCTGTTTTATTATGTCCCCTGGGGAGCCCTCATCATGAATCGGGATGTTATTGTGTCAGCTGATGTTAAAATACAAAACAGCCCAAGAGCTTCTCCCACAAGACCTCACCATTCATGCTTGCTCCAGTAAGAGTAACTAATGAGAATAACGCTGCCCTAAAATCAACCTTCAAACTCTTAAAAAACGTGGAAGCGGGGGGGTGCAATAAGTACACATTTGCCCTTGTGGTTCCGTATTTAAGAAACTTGCTTGTGGGTATTTGGGCATTTTGGTAGTTACCCACCAGGATTTGCTTGTGTCTCTCTGCAGAGAGGCCAGCTGCTGCAAGAAGCAGCCTCTGGAATGGGAACCATTTCTCCTTTTTCCCCTTTTTGTATGAAGAAAACTATGATTCTTTCATGTGCTGATCTCCGTGTCTCGAAGTGTTGCTTGAAATGGCTGCAGGTTACCCAGGTGATGCTGCCAGCAGGTCCCGCTGTGAGTACTGTGCTCTGCTGCTTGTTCTGCCCGGGACCATCCTGGTGCGCCCTTTCCTTGCGCCTCAGCTGCTCTGCCTGTAAAATGGGCATAAAGCACTTGGCTCCTCAGAGTTTGGCAGCTCTGTACCAGGCGATAGCGCTGCAGGATCGCGCTTCCGATCTTCCCATCCATTGTTTAGTCTGCGTATTAGATAAGATTAGTATCTTTTGTTTTTCCTGTAGATAATAATAACAGCTCATCTCCACCAGTACAGGATTAAGGTCGTCTTTCAGGAAGATGTGGGAGGAAAAAAATGAATGGGGGTTTTGTAAAGGATGCCTGATAGGGGAGGCTTGAGGGCAGGGAAGCAGAAGCCTGCGCTCCAGGCTGGAAAGCAAACCAGCTTTCCTGGAGCGCTGGTGCTCTTGGAGAACCTCTCTTTCTCTCAGCCTTGTCGGCAATGTCTTGCTCATTAGCAGCCAGCAAGATCTCCCGAATGACAGCGTTTTCCCTTCATAAAAATAGTCTTGTCACTCAATGGCAGAAAGCAATTCAGTCACGTCGCTGATACGCTGTGAAGGGTAACAGAAATATAGGAGTTGCCGTATGGGTTTGCATCACTGGATTGGTCAATTTTTGGCCTCCTGTCACCTTTCTTTTCAAGTGTTGTCCCTTCGTGCCTCTTCAGATTTGTGTGTGTCTGCTGATATGAACAGCCTATCCTCCTGTTATGGTAGCGGTCTGCATTCGGTTCAGGGTCTAAAAGTCAGAAGCTCTGCTGACAGCTTGTTGACCAAAACTAAAGAGGCAAAAGCTTTCTTCTTTGGCACAGTATTTATGGGAACTATAGATTCCCCAGTTGCTATGCCTGTCTTCATGTAAATCTATCACTCCTGTTATTCTTGGATATTTGTAGGAATGTGGGTGGGTGGATTTACAGATCAACACCTGAAAAGGATTTGAAATCTGCAGAATTGCCATGTGTTAATTGGACTGTAGCTGGGACAGAGCCTTGCTGTCCCCCCTCTCTACACCGAAAACATAGCTGCTGTAATTGGGAGGTGTGAATGGAGTGGAAACTCGCTAGAGGATACTCAAATTTTCCTGTATTAATTTTACTGTTCCAGGGGGATCTGAGCTTCTCCCCAACCCCCCGCCCAGTTCTTTGGTTCTCTAACTTTAGGTAAATCAGTCTTATAGATATAAATTTGTCAGGCTGTATAATTGGCCTCTTTGCTGTTTACCTGCTTGCTATCGTAATGCATCTTCATTATTTTATGGCTTTGCTATAATAAAGTCTTTGTGCGTCACTTCCATTTTGCCCCAACCTAACTGTATTCAGAACACTTGGAAGCAAGACCAGTGTTTCCTGGGGCCTCCTGTTTATCCTGTTATCCCGCCTCCTGGACAATTCATGCTTTTCTGTGTTTGTATAGAGTTTGGCTATCTTATTGCATGAAATGTGCTGGCTTTCTGCTGTAACCCACGGACACTCATATGATTTACTCTCTCCTTGCCTTCAGAGTTTATTCTTGCTTTAAATAGGATTTATTTAGATGGTGGCCTTTTACTCCCCCGCAAAAAAAAACACCCTGAAAGAAGGCACACAACGATCTCCTGTTAGAAACATTAAGCTATATTTCAAAAGGTGTAATTTGTTTGTTGTATGTTGAAAAATGATTGCATCTAAGCCGTGGCACTTCTTTCCAGCAATGTCATTGACTGAGGTTAGAAACTGGGACAGAAACAAGTTGCCAGGTCTTGTACTCACACATCAAAATGTGACTTTGGAGGAAAGTGGATGGGCTGCCACTTATTTAGTACTAGTTTCAGTCTTTTGAAATGGTTTTGCGCTTTCATTTTTTGTTTTCAGCTACAGTCTATGATGCTCACAAGTAAAAGCCTTCAAGAAGTCATCTTTTGCCRTTCCTCTTGCTGCTCTGGAGGAAGTGCTAATCTGAGTTTAGTGGATGCGTTTTTGTTAACTTGCTGCCAGTAYGTTATGGGAAACTTTGGGGCTGGCGTAGCGTGGCATGGCACAAACTGCTCGTGACAGCAACTTAGAGCGGGAGCTATCTGTTGACAAGGTGTCAAGATCAAGGTACTGATGTCGCTCTCGTCTGAGAGGGGCACTTATGTAACTGGACGAATCCTGACCGTGTTGCAATAAAAATGAAATTCCTGATGATTTTGAGGCATGTTTTCTGTTTTTAAGAATCAGAATATCTTTTCTTATAACAGATTCATGGCTCATGGATCGTGTGTCCCCCCTCACAGGCTGAGGTTTGCCCTGCTGTTTCTTCAGAGGCTGCGTTTTAATAACTTTGCTCTACGTTTGGAGGAATAACAGATTATCTCTTAATCTCTAAAGACTACATAGCAGTTTAGTATCCTGTGTGCCCTTATGCTTTTCCCTTCTGCTTGCATTTATTAATTTTCACTGTCCCAGAGCCTTTGCAGAACTGTTTAGTTTGTTTGCACAATGCCAAAATATCAAGGCACCAAGCATGCAAAAGCAGTAGAAAATATTCCTCAAGCATGCAACTTGGAGATACATGTATCCTTTTGATCTGTAAAGTCTAGGCCCGTCTATCACTGGGTGCCCTTGGCAACACTCCTGTATAGACGTGAAGCTTTCCAGACTCTCCGTATGGGTTTGTGTTTTGGTCCTGACTATAGAAACACGCTTGCCCTGCTCGTGCTTTTGTCGTGACTGAAACGTTACCTGATGGGCTGGAACGGATCTCCAATAACACAGCCTTAATAATGCATTAATGTGTATTCTTGCTGCTTTGTAATGTCCTCTGCGACTCTATATTTTGATCCTGCATTTGAGATGGAGGGAAAAAAAGTCCTCTGGGGACCTTTCTTTTAGATAGTCATAAAGAAAAGGTGCGGGAGACTTTGGAGGTTTAAGAACTGGATCCTGTTGCCTGGAAGTTGACTGTGTCTTTAAGAAAACACTAAGTATTTATATCTGGTGTGTATCTGAAATCATGTTTACCCTGCGGTGTTTATTAAACCTGAGTTAATTTTCCTTCTCCCTCGCTAGGGCTCCGGGAGCTTTGCCAGCAGCGCGTTGCGCTGGCGGGTARCGTACGGCGGCACAGGCCACGGGCCGTGGGCCAGCCTCCCCTCCGGCCTGGCCCTGGCGCGGCGCGGGGTCGCGGCACCTCGGGCCCCGCTGCGGCAGGGGCTTAGCCTTGCGCCTGCGCCCCCTTTTCTTCCAAACAGTGATTATAAAGCTTTAATTACGCGCGCTCTCTCTGTCCATTACTCTGAAGAGTTCTTGAAGTAAAGTAATTAGCATCACACCGTCGCATGGCAGTCTCGCGCTGCTTTGAAAGAAGGAAATCTCTCTGTCCGTTACCTTGCTTTGCAAGATGACCGAGGATCGCTGGTTCTCTTTATTCCTGTGCTATTTTCCCCAGGGCTGTATTGGCTGCGCTGAGCATGGCTATGAGTCACGCAGATCTGTCCGTGTTGGATTTTCATCTGTTCCTCCTCAATAAAAAATGTTTTTAACCTGAAGCCCGGGGAGCTGGCGGAGCTTATTGTCGTGATGCTTTCAAGGACAGAGAATTTGCTGTTGATTCAGGCCTGAAACCTTGCTTGGCTTTGGGTATTTGCAAATCTAATTTTCCGAGGAACTTCTGTATCTGACAAATTATTTCTTTGGAAAGATTGGAAAAAGTATTTGCTGCCTGAGCTGCTTAAAGACTTGGATTACCAGAATAAGCCTCAAGGGGAACATAGGCCTAACTTACCCAAAATGTGTAGCTTGTGAAAAGATGCTCTGTGTGTGTGTCTGAAGGACCGAGATACTTGTATTCATATAGCTTTTTGTTATGTGTCTTTCTGTATCCTCTGCATTTTGCTGTCATTAATGGGCACAGCTCCTCTCACCTTGTTGTGCCAGTGAGTTCCCATAATTCTCTTATCTCACTGAAAAGCACTGAAATAAAACATTAAAGACCTGAGACCATTAAAGACCTGTCCTACTACGGACAGAGTCATACCAGTTGTTACACCAAATATGTTAGACCAGAATTTAGTGCTGCTGTGTTTTAGTTTATTCAATGAACCACATAGACTAAAAATAAAAATAAAACCCCTCAAAACCAGACTCTTGGAAAAACCTGCGAGAATTGCACTGGCGTGTAGCAGTAATTGTGACCCCTTAAAAAAGAGGTTAATTCTTACAAACAAGGCCAGATACGCAGTCTTGGGATATGAAGTGAGCTAAGCCTTAGGCACGTGCTTCTAGTCAAGAGACATGATTTGTGATGGTCATGGGCAAGCAGGAACCGCACGGCAGTTGTATTTCATTTTCCACAATTTGGTTTTCTAACAAATTAAGCTCTGTTCTGGGTTGAGTTTGCTGTAAAGTGATGGTGGACACTGATCCAGATCACCATTTGACCCTGATGTGACAGGTTTGTCCATCACTGATGCGGGCTGGGTGCAGGCTGGTATTTGGGAAGGGAAAGGCTCGGGGTCCTATTACGCATCTCCTGTGCCTTCCCATGTACTTTGTTGAGACAAATTTCCTCCACTTAGGCAAATGCATTTTATGTGGTTGCTTTTTGTCTAAAGTCTGTGTCTATATGAGGGAGAAAACAGAAAAGGGCACTCAGGTTTGTCTACTGTTTGTCTCATCCTGTGGTTGCCTTTCACGCAATACACTGTCGGCATTTTCCCTTTGGGGATTAAACTTTGAAGCCAGTTGAGGTTATCGGTTAGAGGACTGGCGCTTTTACTGTCAGGAATTTGAGCACAGTATCATGTCGTTGGGAGGTGCTGCTGCTATTTGCTGTTTCTGGGTGCTCTCTTCTTCTGTTTGCATAGCATCTCCCCCATCCCCTTTTCCTTGGACCTTTTGAAAGGTTTCAAGTGAGGCTTAGGGAGCCACTGACCTTTAAGAAAATATGATAACCACAAAAAAAGGGATGATGGGCCAAAGTGCAGACAGCTCTGAGCTAGATTAGCAGTCATCCTTAAGGTTTCTACTCCTCAGGGTACTTGAGGAAATCTTTACAAGAAATCTGTATATCATTTGCATCCATATATGGCAGGTTTTTTAAGCAATCAAAGGAACAAAATGTTGTTATTAAGGCGTGTGTTATGAAAGCAGAGGTCTTAAACCTGCTTTTTATTGGACCTCAGTCCTAGAAAATATTTTAGGTTCCTGGCCAAAGTGTGTGTTTTCCTCTTTAACCGAGCCAAGCTCTGAATGCAGAATTGAATCCCTTTATCTTTGTGTTGATTGTCAAAGCACCAGCAACAACCCAACCTGCAGCGTCTGAAGCACTCTAGATTCTCCGATTTGTTTCCTGCACTAATTTTAACTGGGCTGAACCCTTGCAAGAGAGGACTTTTTTGTCCCGAATAAGGGCTCAGATGGACAAGTTGTAGCTGAGTTAATTGCACCTCAGGGAACTCCTGCCTCTCTGCTGAAGGTTCGTGTCTGTTATAGCCGTCTGAAGCATTTGCCTGATGGTTTCTGTCCTGAGATCAGGGAGGAAGAAAATGGGTGGCTTGCCTGTGCTTTTGTGGCTGCGTCCACAGCCTGCGCGCCAGCACAAGCTCGTCGTCCTGCCTGGCGGGCGCAGGCTTCCCGTCCCCGGGACCCGTTGCGCCGTGGGGCTGACAGGGGGCTTGTGCCCCTTGCTGCACCGTGCCGTGCCTCCCCCTCTGCCAGGGTCGCGGAGCCGCTCGAGCCCAGGGGCGCTAAGGTGGCAGCCCTCTGGGAACAACCTTGGGAGCGTGTCTCGTTGTCGCCTGAAGCCGCCCAAGCTAGGGTGGTGGTGGATACGCTTGCTGCTTTGACTTCTGCAATGCATAGAAGATAGATTAAAAAAAAAAAAATTAACCATAAATTCTTCAGGCTCCTGAAAGGATGATATCGATAGATAAGAAAAACCTTTTAGAGTTTTGCATTAAAAAAAAAAAAAAAAGCTTGTCTAAAACTCTGTGTTGTCTACTTTCAGAAGATTTATATGACTGCATCAAGTGTAAATGTCAAATTGCTTGACAATGAATAGTAAATACTGGTTTTGTTCATATTAAAAATGTTAACAATGCTGAAAAATCTGAATAATATTTCATGCTTTATGAAGCCAGCCAGCTACCTCCTGCCTAGTTTAGAGAAGAACTTCCTCTGTTCATAGGGTTTGATTAACAACTTGTCTTCTCTAAATGTTCCTTTTTTCTAAATCGTATAGTTTAGTCTACCCACAAGAAGCAAAGATAGTAACAGAAGACTGATGGTGCCAATTAAAAATGAATAATTTCTCCAGGGAAAAATGGCCTCATCAGTGGCTACAACGAGGACAAAGAGATGCAAGAAACTCAGGACTGCCAAACTGGTGATGCCAGGGGAAAGGATGTAGGTATTACTGAGTCACAGCCAAGAAGTAGTACTCCAGAGAGGAAATGCATCATTTTATTTATCTTTCTGCACCAGGTTCTAGAGTAAATTTGCAAGTTTTCTAGTGGAAAATGAAATGTAAATGAAATGTTTGGTCTGTAGCAAGTTTCATTTTGAATAAACATGGAGAAACAGAAAAAATGATTCACTGTGGCTAACAGTGACTGTAGTAGTACCAGGACTTACCATTTGCACAGTCCTAATAAACATCAGCCCTTCTCGCACCCTTGTGAGATAGGAGAGCGTGGGCTCCTGAGGAATTTGTATCAGGACATACAGTTTGGTGCTGGAATAACCAAGACCACAATTCTCATCCCTAGCCCTGTGCTCAAGTGACAGACCAGATAATGACTCTAAGTATGTAATTATGTGAACTGCTGACTCTGATTTCCTAACTGGGCACGTTATTTGGCTAAAATCTGGCTGTGTTTTTGGCAATGGAATTGTTTTCACCGATATCCTATGGGTGAAGTTGGGATGCACTGAACTTAAATGTGTATTTTGCTTTTGTTGTATCTTTTTGAAGCATGAATGAATCCTTCATACCCTCTAAAAGATCTGATGGTTTCATATCCTGGTTGTTAATTTCTACCACTACTTAGCTCATTTTCTCCTTGAAGGCTTATTGGTGGCTTTTCATTCAGTGACATCGTTGGCTTTTTAAAATCAACCTTCTGGAGTTTAACATATGACCTTACATAGGAGAATGTTATTACTTCCTTTTCACTCTAGTAATTTTTATAGTACAGAGAACGCCCTGATGAAACATTTAACTGGAAAAGGCCATGGTGAAAAGAAAATATAATTAAATGTGAACTAAATATTGAACTCCTGACTTGAGGCTGAGCTGATGAATGAAATTAAATTTAGCCGGAAAAAAAGTATTGTAAAACTCAGCCAGTATTGCATTTTAATATATGTTTCACCTAGATCTACAAAGCAAACTACATATATCAACTACAGGAATTGATTATTTCTTAAGGTCTTATTTAGAGTCCATTGATTATAATTGTGTTATCCGAGGGTCTTTAAAGAAGAGTCTGTGTTTGGAGGTGAAGCAGCACCGGTGCAGCCAAGCTGAGTATGACTTCGTTTTGGTTTCCTAGTCCGGTTCAAAAAAACCCTACTGAGTATTACACTTTATTAAACAAGACTGCTAAAGAAAACAGCCTGTGTCCCGTGTAAATTCGGCTGTTGGAGCAGGCGGGCGGCCGGGCAGGGGAACATGCCGGGGGTGCCGGTGGCTTGCCCTGGGAGCCCGCGTGTCGCTGCCCGCRTGTCCGCGCTCCTCGGCAGGACCGGCCTCCCCGTCGGGCTGCTTGTAGCACTTTCRGGAGATTGCGGTTAGCCCTTCTTTTCCTACAAAGAGGCGTTTTTGATATATCCCCTGTTGGAGGAAGCCTGCAAAGAGCGTCGCTGGTCGCTCAGGTTGGGTTTCGGGACCCTGGAGCTGGGCGAAGGCTCTGCTAACGGGGTCTGGCGCGGCGCGGATGCCTGGCTGACCCCGGGGTGTGCAGGTTAGCGCTTCCCGAATTGCGCCTGCGAGCTGGGAATAGCGCCGTGTCGGTGGCTGGCGGCTGCGGGGCAGCAGCGTGCTGGGAAGCGAACGATCGCTGGTGCAGTCCCTTTTCCCTGGGACCAATTCGCGACTGCTGCCCGGCCGCTTACGGCCCCGACTGCCCTCCTCTAAAAGCTGAGCCGGTGCCCCAGAGAGGAGGCGCCCCTCGGCGCGCTCCCTCTGGGCCTTAAAGCACAGGCCAGCGCAGAGAGGAGCAGCAGCGTGCTTGGTGCGCTGGGCTGAGGTAGGGCAGGCAGCGTTTCATCTCGGCAAGGGCAACCGAGCCCGCTGAGGGATAGCCGAAGCAGTTCAGCTTTGCGTGTCTGCAGTGCCCAGATCTCTCTCCTGGCTTCTGATGATCTCTGGCCAACGGAGCCGCTGTTCGTCTCCTGTTAGTTCGTCTCTGACACGACGGGGCTCCTGTGGGCTGGCGGMGGGCGAGGGCTGAGCAGCGTTGCGCTGCGCCGGGTCTGTGCYGCGCAAGCTGCGAGATCCCTGCAGGCTGTAACCTCTCTCGTGGGTATGAATGTGGTTTTCAGCCACTTCACGTGTTTTTCCCTCTGGGATTCAAGCCTCCGTCTTTGCGCCCAGCTGGTGTTCCGATGGCTGGTCTTTAAGGAATAGTGTTCTTCGAATGTACATGTGCCTTGTGTTTTTTTATCTTATTCAAAACTAGATGGTATTTTAAATATAGCCATGACTTGGATTTTGTGGCACTTGAGCTAGGCACATATGTTGGAGAGGACCTGGGATTGACATTCACAGCCTTCATCCTTCCTTCCCCAGGAGGAGCCAGACAGCTGGCAGTGGGAACAAAGCGCTGAGCTGGAGAGTAAGCGCTAGGCAGGATTGTTAAATTTGGCTTTTTGAATTAATGCTGGGTGTGCAGGTGTAAATCCCAGCACTGTGATGCCGCGTAGACTTACTAGTAGACTTGCTTAATGCCTCGTTCTCTATTCACATAAATGCCTTTTATGAGTGAAGCAGAGGATGGTGGGGGAAAGCACAAACCATTTTATCTAGCTTTTTGTAATTTCATTTTTTCTGATGCCTGGAAGTTCTTTTACAGATTTTRTCACCGCTTCTACTATAAATGCCAATTTATTTATGAAATTTAATAATGCTGTCGCTCCAACAAAAGGTACTAGGGGAGTATTTAAGTGCTTTGTAAACGTTGAATGGATAAAAYCTGAAAATACATGGAAGGGGAATCAGTAATATAACAATTTTACATGCTGCTTCTCTGTGCTTCTCAGTCTGTAAAGTTGGGATCTGCCCTTATAAAATGCTTTGAGATTGCTGGATGCTCCTCCAGAGCTGTTGAACTAGTAAAAGAGATTTTTTCAGTCTGCAGCAGRTATTCAGACCTATAGATTTCACTAGCACTGGCCACTGGCTGCTGCACTGAATGCATCTAGGAAGGCCCAGGAGGAAACCAGTCCTGGGTCATGTTCGACACTAGCACATGTGTTCGGAGCACCCGCAAATCTGAAACACTTGGTGGACGTATTTGTTGCCACGTTCAGTTCTGACAGTCTCTGCTACCTGTCTGGTTTTTTTCACAAATTGAAATGAGTGCCTTACTGAGCCTGGAGGCAAACGCACACATGTTTACCAGGCATCGATGTGGCTTTTGGCCCTTGTCAAAATGAACAGTGAAAATAAGTAAGAGCAATATATTGGTGCTCTCCTTTACTGTGCCAAGCTCCGGGGGATGGACAGCTCCGGACGAAGTATTTCCTGACTCTYTCTTCTGCTCAGGTGTTGCAGCACATATGGCAGGTAGAACATGGCCTGTGCAGGGACCCCTGCGATGGCTTTGGCACAAGAAAATAGCAGAAAGATTAAACTATTCATTTCTTGTGATTTATTGATTCCATTGTGGCTGTCAGTGTCATTTTAGTGAAGGTTTGTAAATTCAGTATTTCATATACCTGACAATTTTAGGTAACGCAGTTCTGATTTGTTACAGACCAGTGGAGTTACCATCTTACAGGCTTCAGGAACCTCCAGCTTGTTCAGTGGGTTTTTTTGTTTGTTTGTTTGTTTTACCCTATCGTGCCAACAAACTTGTCATTTATCTAGAACATCTTAATTTACATTTTGCATGCATGCTATACGATGATGCTGGGGAAGCAATGTTTGTGCAGGGAGAAAATGTATAAGAATCTTTAAAAAAAAAAAAAAWWAWYTATYGGATCAATGCTTTGTTTCAAATTGGAATTGGATTATGGTGTTGATCCTGGTAGACTGATGGATGGATTAAGCAAATATACTAATTCTAAAGCTTTATCAGCTTTACTGAGCAAAGATTTAAAAGTCCAGGAGAAATAAATGTGAGAAGTGGTTTTATGACCACGAGAATAACATTTCTTATCACCTTCTTTTAAAAATAACACATATTAGAGACGCAAAAATAAACTCTTGGTGTAGATGTGCAAAACACATCATCATCATGGGGCAAGCTTAAGGCATGACTTGATTCTAATTCAGGATGTAATTCTAGGCTTTTCAGAAACATAGACCATGATTTTTTGAAATAGTGCACTGTACAGTGGTTTGAACAGCAGTGGTCGTTCTGGGTGCWGGATTACATTATTAGATTTCCTAAATCCGTCCTGCACTGCTTTGAAGTTTGCTCTCATTTTAAAGCTATGATCCTTAATGTATATGCTTCTTAATCTCCTTTTCGTTATGTCATTTCTAAATTTCCAGTAGAGGCTTACGGGATMGTACTGTGAAAAGTCTCATCCTAGGCAAACTGCTTTCGCCTTCATGGCAGGTCATTGTCATGTTGGTTTTTTTTTAAGCTGAGGTTGGTGACAGTTCATGAATGCATGAAAACTGAGGGACATTTCATGATAACAGCGCAAAAGCATCTCTAACGGCCTGCCCTAAGTCACAGTGTGCTGACACTGCTGGACAGATTTAATGATAATTATCCAGGCTGCATTTGGTAGGCAAGACAAATCTAAGTTCAGTCTGCACATGCTGTAAATTTTCTTTGTGCCCTGCCTTTATGACTTGTTTTTCAGTGGTTTATGACTTTGACAAATTTTAAATGTTTTGGCTGAAATTCTCCACATTTAGTGCTAACCTCAGGCCAAACTTTTTGAAGTATGTGTTCACAAAAATAATTGCTTGTGTCTCATAATCGGGAAGGAAAAATCTGTATTTCTTGTTCGCGTTAGGGTTCTCACGGCGATTTCTTTGAGAAGCTCTGGTGCCTGCATGCTTCGCAGCAGACGCTTTGCGCTTAGTGAACAGGTTGTACTGGTGTCAGCAACTCAGCAAGGCACAACCTGATGAAAATCTACCCAGACCCAGGCAAGTTATGAGTCACAGAATATCTCTTTTCACCTTTATCCAGCAAAATGGAGGTTACCAACACTTTGTTTCTGTAGAACCACTTACTGGCTAAAAGAGAGACTGCAGCTGCATAACAAAATGCCACTTTTTGTGTCTGCAAGTTAAGCTGTGCTTTGGGAGTCCCAGTAGTAAGATTTCAGAGAAAAATTTGCCAGAGAAATCCAAATCTTAGTGCATGTGGGCAGGAGGGAAGCTGCAGAAGCCATCGGTGGTGGTTGCCAGGCTGCTTGTCTGTTTGAATAGCCGGGAGAGTTAGGCTGCATTTGCACGGTTGTAGCAAATGAGAAGGGAATATTTTTTCCTTTTCACTCTCCCGTATTTGACACTGCTTTGCCACCAGCAATCATGATTCTCTGCAAAGTAATAGCTCCCCTGGGCCTCTTCCTCTCCCACGCTATCTCTGCCTTCAGGAAGCTTTGCAGGAAGGATCGGTCTGACATTAATTGTCAGGAGGGAAGGTGAGAGGAGCTGCACTTGGTCAGAAAGGCTTAACTGGTTGCGAGGGTGGAACGGTGAAGAATTTGCGCAGCAAAGAATATGTTGGCTTGGGAGTGCATGCAAGTGCGTATATCCAGCCTGAGTCAAGCGCGGCTGGAGGCTGACGAGTGACGTAGCAGCGTGGTTTGCTTCCCCCCTTATCTCTGTTGAACGCTGCTGAGCAAACGCAGTGTGCTGCAGCCAGCTTTTGCTCTCTTAATGCAACGGGCTGAATGAAAGCTGGAGTGGGAGAGYTCTCCCCAGCGAAAAACTGCAAAAGGACTGGAGTGTTATCGCTTGCTACTTCCTACAAGAGCAAGCTGTGTTGTGTGGTGCTTTTGTTATCTGAAACAGACTGGGCTTGTGGAGTTGGGTGCAGTCATTTAGAAAAGTGATTTTTTTTTTTTTTTTTCCTTCTTCACAGAAACCTGCCTAAAGTATTTCCTGAGGCTTTTCTCAGAAACTGTTTCAAAGCGGCAAGTTAGCTAGTGTCAGCTCCCTCTCTGAGGGTAGAAATTTAGCGCGGTGCTACTCTAGCTAGCATCTTTATAAGCTTACCCAAATCGGAAATGTCTTGCTCTGGGTTTGCAGAAATCTGCTCAAATATTTAATATGACTTTGTGTGTTTTTTTTTTTTTCTTTTTTTTTTTTCCTGTAGAGGCAGAGAGAAATAGAATTCAAGTGAGAAATACTTAAAGTGCCTCTAGGACCCAAATAGTTTTGGGGAAGAGGGGAACTGGAGTTAGAATATGTCAGAAACATGTGGTCACCACCCGTGATCTTCTTGCCCTTATGGCATGGAAAGGGCTGAGAGACTTCCTGTGTTTCGCTCTGCTGCTTATGATTATGTGGATTTGATCGTTTAATTTTTGCAAGATGTCCAGCACAAGAATCTGTCTGCGTTAAAACAGCATGAAATCACCTGCACAGATAATTACCCCCCCCCCCCCATATTTCACTGAGATGGAAAAGGGTAGAACTATCTTTTTGGCTAACGTCACCATATTCCTGTGTCTTAAAGAGCACTTGGTCTCAGCCAACCRTCATTTTAGCTGAGTGCCGGGGGGCTGAATTCCCCTTGGGCAAGTCCTGTTTGCAGTCTGGTTTCAGTTGGGTGGCGAGACGATGCAGATTATGTAGAGGCACTGTCGTCCTACGCATCTTGCCCTGGAGGAAAAGGGAATCGGAGGCAGTTTAGTGCAAGCAGAAGAGTCCCGGGCTTCCCAAGGCAGAAGTCCTCTTCAGTGAAAGCAATTTGGCAGACTTTTGAACAAGCTGCTTCCTTTTCTTCTTGAAATCATGTGTAGTTCGAAAATTTTTACTRTCGACACAAATGCAAACAGGATCAGGTGGATCTTGAATGCATTTCGTTAGCCCTGTCCTTTCAGTCTAAGGTATGTAATACAAGACTATGGTTTCCTACCTGTTCCTCTCAAGTGCTGCGCAGTCAGCGAGTGGTGAGCTAGCACACACCAAAGTAATAACAAGGCCCTGGTGAACATGACATGTGGGTCCTGGATTCCAATTTTCACCATGTAAAGCAGGTGAGATGCTCACAAGAACTGAGAGGAGGAGGACTGTGAGAGGGACAGAGCTTTGCTCAGATCAGTTAACAGGTAGCAGACCAAACCCGTTCCCCCAAAAAGAGAACAGAAGAAGAGGTAAGGCTGGGCCTAGCCTCAGTGTTTTCACTTCTCATTAGCTTCTGCTGCTTTGCTTGCGTCTCTTTTAAAGAAACATAAAAGCTAATGAATGTAGCTCCGCAGACTCTGGTTTGGGATTTGCCTGGCATTTAGGAGGGTGACTGTAAGGCCACCTCCTGCTTGCTGCTGAGTTCCCGTAGGGGTTCACATCTCTGGCACGTTCCGCACGCTCTTCCTCGAACGGGCTATTCTCTGGTGGGCAGAACCACTTGAAAAGCCCCTTGTTGAAAGGAAATGTTGAAATACCACAGGCATCCACGATGGTGTGGCCAGAGTGGGTAGCCAAGGAGTCATGAAAGAACAGTAAAGTCRGACTGGATTGGGAAATCCTTCTGCTTGTTTTGTTTTTTTTCATTCAGCCACGTTACTGTAATTCAGCTTTCCTGATTTCATTACCCGGTTGATCAAGCTGTCACCAGCTCTTTCTGTTGCTATCATCAGAGAGAGATGCAGAATAATGCTCAATGAATAGCACAGACAAAAATAACACAAGGCATACTGCCGCTCCCTTGACAATAAGCAGTTAAATAAGTTAACTGATTAATTGATGGTGGGCTGATTTTTGTTTTATAGTCGTGTTGCATATTTTGTGGGACAATTTTGACAAGACTAATACAGGAGTATTTACAACAGAACTGGAGAGTTGGTCATGATTTGCAGAGTCTTTTGAGAGTCAAGGTATAGCTTCTTCCCCTCCCACCCCATATAAAGTCTCAGTGATAAAACATTTTTTCCCCCCAAACTTTATTCCTTTCTGCAAGCATTTTTTTCAGCAGCAGACTCATGATATATGAAAGTGCAAGACAGAATAGTAAGTTTTTCACTTTTGAAGTGGGATGGTTTACAAAAAGTAAATGAGAGGCTAAAGTGTTGATCTACAAAAAAAACTAATTAAACTTCCTTTCAGCTTTAATAAGCTACAGGCTCTCTAGCACATTACAAATGGCACTGGCAGTTTGGGTTTAGAAAGGCTTTTGTGAAGACTTCCCCCTTCCCCCCCTCCCCTTTCTAGTTTGCTTGAGCACCTTAAGTGTTGCAGAGATGTGTCCAGAGTGGACTGCACTCTTTTTYCCTCTTGCGTTCACCTTTGCTTGCTGATTCCTTGTTCGCCTTTATTGCAAGGAGGCTTTTATGCGCTGCTTGTGTTCGAGGATGAGTGGGGCTTGTCTTGACCCTGCCTGGAAGGTCACTCTGTGGCCGAGCACCCCCAACCCCTCTTCTCGTGTCTCCAGAAAGAGAAAGCTCCATCCTGGAACCTGTTGGCTGCCTTATCCCAGGACAGATGGAGTCAAGCTGTCTAGATGTGTTATGGACAGAGAGATGGTCTCTAACGTAGCTGAGCTCTAACTACCTGAAAATCGTAACAGTTGACTCATGCCAGGAACTGGAAGTGATRGTGAAGAGAGCTGTGTGTACAAGAGAAGTTAACTGTGTTCCCTCTTTGGGAGTTGAGTCCCTTTGCTGCCTCCTTGCTCAGTGTTGGAGGGTTTCAACGCGAAACYGTGCCTCTGGCTGGGAGCTCCTTCGAGAAGCAGCAGGAGGAGGATGTGCACCTTCCTTCCCTGGCRGATGAGAACGCGTAGGCTTCGGCATCTCAACTAGTTGCGCTGGGTTTTTTATTTGTTACACTTTGGATGAAAAGCCTTCAGCTCAAGATTAATTTTTCTCAGCTATGGAGATGTATTTAATGGGTGGGATTGTGTTTGAAGAGAAGGTATAAACTGATTCTCACTGTCTGTGACAGTAGAGTCAGAGACACCTTGCAGCCCTTCTGGAGGGTATGCAGACGATGAGAAGAAAGGTAGGTGTGCCTAACTGGCAAGACTGAATTTGGGAACTTGCTAGAAGAGAGAGTGTAATGGCTCATTACAGCTCTCGGGGTCATCTTTTAGTTTAATTTGGGTCTGTAAAAAGCCATTTTGAAGTTGCTGGATTTGTCACCTCAGGCACATTACGCTTGAAAGATCCTGAACTGGTTTCTGAAATACAGCCTGTTTTGAAGCCTCTTTAAATTGCCATTTAATTTCTTTGGCCTGGCTACCTGGTTTTGCTAAAGGCTGACCCTGCCTTCATCAGGAAAGCTTGAAAATTTTTCCTGTCAGCTTCAGTTGTTTGCTTGATGGTGARTACAAGGGAGTTATCAGGTTATGTTCAGTCAAGCTAAGATCACTAATCTGTTCCAGATTCAAAATAGAGGTGAAACATCTGCTTCGGTTGTTGAGCTGAGCTCCATGCCAACTGTAGCAATCCAAACGCAAAGAAAGAGATGAGATGTTTGTGTGTTCGCACATGGTTACACTATTATTAACGGAAATAACACTGTCATCAGCCTCAGCAGTTAAACATTTTTAATATGAATTTTATACTAGCTATGCAAAGGTGAACGCTAGAGATTAAAATCCACAAAGAGGAGACTATTTTGTAAAAACAGAAATAACTGACCACAGTTCTTCTGACAAGCACTGTGAGCTCCAGTGACCCTCGAAGAGAGATCAGGAAACTTTTACACTAGTGTTTAATTTCTTTAAAGTATATTTGACACCTATTATGTATGRGAAAGCTAGTTGGGAAGCTTCTTAAGTTTTCTGGAATGAATATTCRTTAGCAGCATGACAGCTAATAGAGTGGCACTCCGCCTCGGGAGGCATTAGCTATATTGCAGTACATAGGCAGCAGGGAGCCTGTGTGCTCTGTGCAAACTCGGGAGGAAGCTCCTTGAACCTGAGCAATGTCCGTCTCTGATATAACAGTAAGACCCAGAAAGTCAGATATTGCTCCACTCCCCTAAAATGTTTTGTACCACCTTTATGGCTCCAGAGATTTTGTCACTGTCTGGGGCCTGGTTTGGACATCCATGGTATCAGGACCTTGGAAGTGTTGCTGATCAGTGCAGCGCTGAGAAAAAGATGAGATTCAGGAACATGCGAGGTCATGCCTGCAAAATATGTGTGTCCTTAACTGAAACTCAGTACATGAGCTGAGGGGAAGGAAACCATAGCTGCAGTTGCCCTCTGCAGAATGAGAGGAGCAGAGTGTGCGAGTTCTGTTTTGGTTGTACCATGCATTAGCGTGTTTGCCTCCCAAGGCATTAAACTCCCTTAAACTTTTGGGGATACATTTTCTACTGATTTCAGTAGAAATTTCTCCAGCATCATGTGTCACGCTATTGAGATAATTGCCCTTTTATGAATTAATACCCAGCTGAAGTGCTAGAAAATAAATGTTCTTCACTTTTTGCTGGAACGCAGTCTGTGTTGTAGCTTCTCCTTTTTGCCTGAAGCTTTGTGTTTGTGCAAGTGTGGTGTGAACTTGGGATAGGCCTAATTTGCACTGACTTTAATGGAGCAGAAATGAGCCCTCCTTGCGTGCAGCAGTTTGTTGTGTGCCTTGGGTGTGGAAAATGSATAACTTCCCTCAGTAACAGCCTTTCATATATTGCAAACTGCTCTCGTGTCCCCTTTAAATTTTCTTCTTTTTAAGCTGAGTAGTCCCAGTTTGTTCAGACTTTCCCTGTAAATCATGTTTTAGAGCTCTGTTTTGGTCCTCAAGTTCCTTGAAATGGGTGCCCCAGCCCAAGTGTCTCACACCAGTTGCAGCCTGAGCAGTGCTGAGCAGAGTGGAAGGACTACTTTGTGCATCTTGCAAGCCAAATTCCTGTTTTAAGGTCTCTTCCTCTTTCATAACATTATTCACTTATGTACAGTTTGTAAACTGCAGTCCTAAATTCTTTCTTGTACAAAACCACTATACAACTGCTCTGGATTTACTGCTAATGGGAACGCTGTGTTCTCTTCCATACTGAATAGTATCTTCTTCTCCTTCCAGCCCGATGGCTGTAAACTCTGATCCTGCTCTCCGATGTCCTTGTGGTCCCTCCTAGCCTGGAAGTACCTGAAAATTTAAGGTCATCTCTCTTGCACAGCCGCCTGCTTTGTGTGTGTGCTGCGTAAGACGGACACAGCCAGTGAAAGCCCTAAGCTTACAGAGTAAGATCCTGCAGATCTCGCCGAATCAGCTGTCACTTCATGTAGCGCCTAAATCGAGATTCATCTTGTAAAAATGAAAGGATTTATATGAGAGTGCATGATGAGCATCAGTGCGTGCTGTGTATATCGGATATAGCGCTTAATGACAATATGGACAGAGAATTACTGGAATACTTTAGCGTGCAGGAAGGGAGATGGAAGGCAGGGGTGGCTGCGCTGGTGCGCTGGGCGGGCGCGTGGAGAGGCTGCTGACGCTGCCTGCAGCATACGGAGAGGTCCTCGCTCGTGCCCAGCTCGACAGGGAAGAGTCCCAGCCTCACAGGTAACAAACTGAAGGGAGATAAGCTTGCAACGTTTCCGTTTCTCTCTCTTCTCTGCGTTTTTTCGGTTGCCAGTGCTGCTGTTACAGTAAACAGTGGGTGAAGGCAGGATGTCAGTGGTCTCCAGAGGATACGAGGCCCCTGTGAACCGAAGAGATGTTTAGGAGGACGGCTGCAGGCGGGGTGAATCTGTCTGCTCCTGGAGCACTTCCCTCCCCACACAAAGTGGGGTTTCCCTTCTAGGATTCTAGACCTGTGCAGCTGGTCACCAAAACAAATAAAAATAAAGAAGAAAAGCTGGTGTATTTGAAATGTGTTTGAATTGCTGCAGGAAAAGCAAGCAGGAAATGAAGCCTTTGGTGTGATTGATGTTTTTCAAGTGAGCTTCTCTGCCTTGCTGCTTTATTTTTAAATCTCTAGTGAGAAGCAGACCTGCCTCTGGGGTTCCTATTGCTCTCCCCTGCTGCTGACGCTGGGGGGCGGTTTGTTTGGTCGGTTTTTGCGGGGAGGGGGGAACGTCCCACCCTCGCRCTCCCCTGCTGCTGCTGCTGCCTGTACGTGTTGCTCCTGGCCGGGAGGAAACGGTGGGCCCCTCCGAAAGCTGGGCGCTTCCCAATGGGGCGCGAGAGCGCGGGCCTGGGTGGTGTAACGTGCCACAGCACTCGCTGCTGAGGAGCGGATTTCAGCTGGTTTACACCAAGCGCGAGTCTGGCTGTGAGGGTGTGTTGCTGCCCGTGCATAGGGACGGGCACCCTGGGATGCCGTTGGGGCAAGCGGGGAGGCTCCTGCAGAGGCTGGYGTAGCCCGAATGGCCCTAGTGGGAGTCGCAGCCTGGCGGCTGCTCCGCTAACACCCAGCGTGCCCCATCGTTTGCCGAATGCGGGAGTTATTTCAGTGCTTCTGGTATATCTGCACCACGAGTTGAGGTCCACACCTCTAGAGATTTGACTTTATGGCGCGCTCTCTGCTCAGAAATACTACCTTGATGCCAGGCCTTTTTCAGGGGGATTGCTACTTCTTCCCTGGTCCTTCYGCGATCATAAATGGATTATGGAGGGGGGAAGAAAAAAAAAAGAAGCTCTGGGAGACAAAATGTCAGTGTGGCAGGAAGTACTGAGCTGGATTCATAATGGAGCGTTTGCTGCTGGAAATGTATGAAAAGAATCGGCTCCATGTTTGGGTAGTGCTTCTTGCAGTCCCTGCCTGTTGTTTACGGTGCCATGGGTATGTGCAGTGTGAGATACTGCACAACAGGCACTTTGTATCAAAGGCAAAAGCCCGAGAAACTTTGAAGAAACAAATTCAAAAGGACAAGAAAAGTTGAGGAAACCTGCTAGACTGATTATCCTCAGTCTTTGTAGATACTCTAAAAAAGTCTTTTTGTGCTGTCTGTAACACACTTTTTGCCACTAAGATGAGTAACAAGCAAAGGCTGGTGAATATAACAAAAGTTATGCTACTATATTTATTTTTGTCTCTTCTAAAAATGCTTTCTTATTTTAACTAGTCTGCAGCATGCTGGGTCTTTGTCTCCACTTGATTAATGTAACTTCAAGACAATATTTATTAACTAATTCTCAGATATGATCTGGAAGCACTTAAAAAAAAAAAAAAAAACAACCCCCCCCCCAAAAAAACCCCTCAAATTTAAGACCAGCGAACAATCTCCAGAAATTAGAATGAAGGAAAGGACATTGGGCAAATTGAATTAAACTTAGCTCTTTTCCTTTTTAGTAGTGATCTAAATTTAACATGTCATGAGTTATTTCAGTGCCTTAACTGATAAGTTTAACAAAGCATAGGTCACTCGTAGCATATTTTGTGTGCGGAAGAATTTCAGGATTCCAGGAACGGCAGGATGTAGCCTTTAGTTCACCTGGAAACATAGGCAACTCTGAGGGCGGCTGATAGGCTTCCTAATGAAACATGGGAGGCAGCCAGGATCTGGAGCCAAGCGAAGAGCCAGAAATAGCTCTGCAGAGAGACTTGTTTTGCGCTGTCCGGCGTGGCAGGGCAGAAATTGTGCGAACAGAAATATTGGGCTTGATCTTGCATTGCACATGCAGAATCAATGTTGACTATTTTCCTTTTTAAGTATTGTGAAAGCTTAACTAAGCAAACACTGTGTTAAAGTTTCAGCTGTCTCTATATGTAGTAATGCTTTTTCCCCGATAGCTTTTCCTTTGCTTGTGGTTTTCATTGCCTCTCCCTGGCCTGAAATACCTTTTGAATAGTGTGCTGTTATAACTAAAGGTGTTCAAATGTGTGTTTATAAAAAACTCCAGCTCCCTTGCCCCAGAGGCATGGGAATGGCACAGCAAATAGAGGCAGAGGTTTGCATTGCTTGGAGGAGGAGAGTGGCGGGGAAAGCCAGCGAAGGGGAGAGCCAAACTGGGACAGTGCCGTGGGCCAGGGGGGCCACTGTCGGGGACTCGCCTCCCTCTGATTCAGTCGTAACTTGCGTTTTTGTCAGGAAGATGACATGTTTGATGGGGTTATTCTTGGTATATTTGCTTGCTTGAAGGGGCAGAGTGAGTTATGATGTCTTTACTCGTTACTTCGCAAGCAGTGTGCTTATGGGAAAGTGAACTGAAGTTTATTCTGGTTTGCACATCACTTATTAAATGATTAATCGTGATTATATTTATTTATCAAATCAGAATCTGCCATTTTCTCCGTCTCGTTGGGGACGCTGAGTTTTGCAGGGGTGTAAGTGAAAGCCGTCTGGATCTGCTGCTGGGAAGCAGAGATGCAGGAGCCAGGAAGAATCCGGTCTGTTTTCCAAATCCCYAGCCTGGCCTGCAATTGCAAAGGCCAAACTAGTATGGCATGGCAATCCTTTAAAAGCAGCTGATAGTGTGTGTGCTGACAGCCCTGCAGCCTTTTCAGGACAGTCCTTTTCCAAATGTAGCATAAGCAGTACTCTAAGCTAAAGCTGTCCTTCCTTAATGGAGGATATTTTTCAGCTTGGCACCTGRCAGCTTCATTTCAGGCATCTTTGCTGCCACTACTCCAATCCTTTGCCAGCAATTATACTTTTTTTTTTTCTCCATCCTTAATGATGGACAAGAGCTGTAATGTAAGAGAATCTGGAACTTGTTGTTTTGGAAAAATGCTTGTTCACGTAAAGCTAATGATTGATTTTTCCATCCTCATGATGCAGAATGATGTTTTGTTGGGCCTGAACTTGAAGCCTCTAAGCCTGATTGGTATGAGATACACGGGACCTGGCTGCGTCCGGCCTGGCGAGTGGGACACAGCTCCTCGCTGGGGCCTGGCTCCCTGRAGGGGCTGCGTGCTGAACCAGCTGGGCCGTCCTCCAGCAAAGGCAGAATAGAAATGCCCACAGCTGGAGCAGCTGTATGCCTGTAACTGTCTGGGAGCTTGTGATTAATCACCATCCACCTAACAACAGTGTTTACTGATGATTAACCTTGGGTTGTATAATGCCATCAGCAATGGCCATACCTGATGATCATTTTAAAATGACCATATTCCAACCATTTCTGCACTGAATGTTTCCAGAATTATGCAGGCCTSCATTTGTGAGGCTACTATGGGAAAGGCTCAGTGCATGCACAGGTAGGAAGTGCCTACAAACTATGTTAGCATAATATGAATCATTCAGGCATTTGTGAACAATTAATTATCATCCAGAAGCATTCATGCATTACTGAACCTTTAAAAAATGCTCAGGAGAGGGGAGAAAGCACTGGCTACAGAACTAGCGTAGTCTGTAGCACACTSAACATCTTTGTTCTGGGGAAAGGGAGGGTGTGCACAAGGGTGTAGGTCTGGGCAGATGAGCTGTGCTGGCCGTCTCCTTTACTCTGGGAAGAGAAAAATGTTCCTGGAAGGGAAGATTTGGGGTCCCGGCAGCAGAGCCCTGCTCTGAATTTTGCTCCGGCTGAGGCCACCTCTTGCCTGGCTGTAGGGCTTCATGAGATGTCATGTTAGGTGGGCAAACAGCAGCTGCTGCTCTTTTAAGTTTAGGTATGAAGTTGCTCTTGACACTAAATATGTCCTGGTTAGAGTTTATAACCTCATCTCGGGGACATGTGATGGCAAATCGAACAGTGACAGATTCGCCACTCTTCTGTAAGTGCACGTCCTGCTGTGTCCTGCACCCTGGGCGTTGGAGACCTTGTTGTGGTCTGAAGGATGTAAGCGGCTGGAGGCTTGGGAGAAGCTAAATTAAAAAAGAGAGGCTGTTAGAAATGGCACAGAGAGAACCAGAGAGCCATCACAGGACAAACTAATGCTTCTTGCACTGAGACGTAAGTGTCTGGCCATGTGTGCCCGAGCATCTCTGCGCGCGGCGTGGCGGTGCCGTGGCAGAGGGACAAGAGCCGTGCTCTTCTGAGGGAAACGCCAGGACACTGCTCTTTTGTGCCCTTTAAACAACAGTTGGAAAACAATACAAAGGTCTTTTGAAGCTTGGACATGCCGTCCACCCAGAAACTTTATTTTCTTTGGGAATATTAGTTTGTTTGAATATTTCTGTGTGTCACATCAGTTTGTCAGTCCCTAAACATGTAAACGCAGTGGAAGAAATTGAAATAAGTAACAATCTGTAGGCATGTACTCTGTCCTGTCTGCAATGGATTATGTGTAATCCTTGCAAATAATTGAGTTAGTCTTCAAAAAATACAAGGAATACACATAAGAAGATAAAATTAAGTTTACCCCAAATTCTTTATTCCTGTCGTGTTAGAAGTATGGCAATTTATAGGGGATTTATTGGTCTGCTCCATGTACAACTCCTGCGCAAGTACATTTGATCATTTGACAGTGCTGTCATTTTGTCATAATACGTCCAGAGTACCAGCGCGTCATATTTACAGATTTGATTCTCTCCACTGGTCTTCTGGTGATTGAATAAATATTCCTTAGGAGTCGTTCAGTAAAAACCTGTGATTCCTCTGGACCACCCCTCAGCAATCAGCCAAGGACGTTCTTCTCCAAATACCAGCTCTGTGACAGTACTTTGATGTCAGAAACCAGTGTATAGAAATCCCAGTAATAGAAACAATTTAAAAAATAATAACAAATGAAGAGTAAAGTTCTATTTATTTTTACCGTTGATGAATTTCCCAAAACCCGCCGGAAGGCTAACTGCTGATGCAAGTGAAAATTGTTGGCGTTGAACAATTTCTGTTGTCGCAGCAGTGGAGCTCTGCACAGAAGAGTGTTTCTGCAAGACGTATAAATACTAACACCAGGGAAATGTACTCCATATTAAGAGAATGATCCAGTTTAAACCTGTATGAGTAAGCAGTCATATAAGCTAAAACACTATTTCAAGCAATCATGTGATGAACAGCCAGAGGGAAGAAGTCCCAAATTAAAACTAGGAAGAGGAGTAATCTCTGTACTGTGACCAGTGGAAAGAAATACGTGTACTTAATGTGACATTGAAGACAGCCTGGTAATCTTGATTAATGGGAATATCTGCAGAAGAAAAAGCTGTCTGGCAAAACACTGACAAAATCAATACCGCTTGGAAACTGTTGCGTCTCGCCAGTAAAGAGAAACGAGTACATGGACCCATCCAAGTCTTTACTTCAGTAACCTGATGTAACGCAAGCAGAATGAGTAAAGGATCAATATATAACTTACCCTTTTCACTCACAAGACCAAATACTTTACTATATTAAATTAGCATGGGAATCAGTCATCCTTTACCTATTTGCCTCCATCTCCTGTCAAAGTGAAAATCTGTGTAAATAACCGAGGAGTCCTTGTTAGTGAGTCAGAGTATCTAGGATCAAGACCAAATATTTAATAGATGTCATAGTTACTAGGCAAAGTGCTAACTGGTTTACTGAGAGCTTCAGCACCAACTTCTGCCGCGATAACTAAATGGTCCCTGCGACAGTCCACTTCAGTGCGTCGTCTCGTCCGGGGTTCAGAGACCGGCGACTGCAGAACGGTATGGCGCAGCCTCCGTGGGGGAACTTCCCGAGGCCAGGCGTCTCTGTCCGTGCGATTTCCCTGCTCCGGGGACATCGGCAGAGCCACCTCAACTTCTGCCGCGCGGGGCTCGGCACTTTGCTGCTGAAGAAATCACTGTGCCTTCAATTCAGCAAGATAATTTTGCCTGCTTGAGTGAAGTCAATCTTCTGATTGCCCCATATGCACCTGACGTTAGAAAATGTCTGCAGATAAAATTTTAAATCATTTTTACTGTACCATTCATTGCAGCACAATGTGACAGCCGCTTTAATAAACTTGCTGATAAGTTTCATACTAATGAAGATAATAGTAACTCTGTAGACAAAATAATGTGGAAAGGTTTTGGTTAACTGCTGGTTTATATTTTCAGCAAAAAAGGTGAACMCTCCCACCTGAACCTCTCTGAGTTTGAAAGCTCTAGAGAACTGAGCTAATCAAACAGGTGTTCATCGTTCCAAAAATGATACCCTCATTTAATTCAATAAGTTATCGATAAGCTTCTCTGCTTTCATTCTATTTTTTCTTCATCCTGAGTGTTTAACAACTTTTGAATTTGAAGAATTTTTAATCAAAATATTTCTGTTAACAAAATAATCCATTAATGACGCTGTCACAGGTTTTAGTAATTATTTCCAAAAATATATTGTCTCTTCTTTGGTGACTAGGAAATGTCATTRTCTGCCCTCCAGGAAGGAGAAAAAGGTATGTAAAGTTAAGGCCATTCGCGCACCAACGCAGCTGTTATTGAAGATGAAGAAAGTAATCTGGTCAGGTGAGCGGACGTCCCTTGCCTCCGCGCAGGGAGCTGCACGAGCTCCGTTTTACCGCCATCGGCTGCGGAGGGGAGCAGCGCGCTCTCCCTGCTGCGGACGAGCAGACGCACATTCTCAACTCTGACCTCGCGTCTCGGCAGCAGCGCTGCAATGGGCTTCTGACGTACGTTCTCCTAAGGAGGTCCTTTCTCCAATCGTATATATGACTGTGCATCTTACACACGCAGACAAATTTCTTAACGCAATTTGCAATAAAAATTCTTTAGCAGTAATGTGTTGCTCACTTCACACCTAATACCTTTTTTTTAAAAAGAAAAGAAAAATCATGAAATAAAGAATAAATTAAATAGAACAGTTAATTTGAGAAAATTGCACAGCAATGACTCAAGACGGATATTGACCTATAATGTTTTTATCTATTCTTTCCAATTTCCAGGCTCTTAACTTTTTTTCCTCTGTTATCCCTCCCTGTCTCTTGCTATTAAAATAATCTGTTACTGCTAATAACTTATTTATAAAAAATGAATCCCATGAAAAAGGGCTGAAAGACCTTTGCGAATGGGTATGTGGCAGCTATCTGTTGTCTGCAAAGGCTATATGTATTAGGAATGTGAGACTTATAACCTGCTTCAGAGGCAGAATAAATGCTGGGTTTTGATTATAACAAGGGGAATGCAGATATGACAGGGGAATTTTGGATGAAATTTGAGATGAGGATCTTACATATATCACATGTCTAAAGAGTGCAATGCTATTGTGAATCTGCTTTCCATGTTAAGCAGCTGATGCCAATTAAAAACGTCAAACTTTTCCTGTAAAACCAAGTGTCTGATTCAGATTCCTGGCAGATGGAAGAAGGGTCAAACTGTCATATTGTGAACTTTCCCTTTTTTTTTTTTTTTTTTAAGCTACCTATAACAGTATTTGGATGCTTCTTAAAAACTGCTAGACTTTAAGTGATACTGAATTTTTGTCTTGCTGATAGTCTCTCCTTCTCAAGTCTCATCTTACATGTGGCTGATAATTTCTGCTGGGTGTCGGGTGCACCTGAAAGTGAGTCCAGCAGCTAATCCACGATGCTGGGGGTGTTTGTTGCTTGGCCACAAGGTTGTGTTGCCATTCAGCTCGAAGTGGAAGAGTTTTATGCTTTTTTGTTCACTTTGGTATTTAAATACTAATGGAAAATGGGCATGAAAAGGAAATATTTTGTTGTGGGCATTCTTATTTCATAAGTATTTACTGGTTTTTCAAGGCTGTTAGTGTTAGGTTTACGCTAAGTCAGAAAATTTTACTTTCTGTGAGTGTGCCAATGAGCATAAATCGGAAAATCATTTGAAACTACTTCTTTCTGTATGAAAAAATGCAGAAATGGAAACATCTCACTCTTTGCTAGGTTCTGATTTGTTTGAGTTTGGCAGCTTAGGGAGAATGAAATGTGCTTTGTTTGAGTTTGCATCCTTCTGTGGGGAAYGGTCTGTGGCTGTTCTGACATGGGGGGAGAAGGAAGCATGGCAATAAAAAACAAGCATTCAAATAAAAGAAATAAAGTGGAACTGGTCTTTTTTCAAACATCCACTGCAATATGTAAGACCACAGCCTGATGAATTACATCAAGCAGTTGTGATAAAAGACGCTGCTTTAGCCCTTTCTGTGTCAGAAGAGCAGCAAGAATGAAATTCCAATGTGAATCTTTCTCAGGGAGTATCCCTGTGTCTTAAAATGGACACCATCAACTTAGAATGTATTTTTCAGATTTAAATAGGATGAATAACATGTTAAAAAGGTTGGGAATGAGGGTATTTCCTCTTTGCCTCCAGTCTGTGAATTTTCAGGTAACTTGTGTATAAGATAGTTAAGTTCTGCAATCTTAAGAACGGTTGCAGTTTTATATACTTAAGTAGTTCTGCATACTTCTCTTTTGCAGTGTTGCTTTAAATTCTGGTGATTGCACAGCAGCATAGACTCTTTTGCTGGTAGGACTGGGCACAGCCTGGGCATGGGCAGTGAGCCCCAGGCCRGCCGGGAGCTCTCGGGGGAACACTGCCTTCTGGAGAAATACCTGGGGAAGCAGGGTCTCCTGGTGATTCAGATATGTGCGACTCTTCACAGGATAGCTAGCTATGTAATCTTCTTTTTCAGAGTTCCTTGCAGCAAGGAGAGAGTTTTCTGTTTTTTAATTCAGCAGGTTGTGTTCTGCCAGCTTGGTTACCAGCTTGGATACTTTGCTGCTGGGGGCTCAATACAGACCTGGGCACAAGGACTGAATTGCCAGTGCCGCACGTGTGGCGGAGCAGTTGAGCGCGTGCTGCGCTCCTTCCCATTGCCGGGCAATGAGCCCAGCATTGCCAAAGCCACGAGCATGGCATGGTCTTTCTCCTGTGTGCCTGATTATTTATTTACGCATTCCAATCCATAACAGCATAATAACAGACTTTAAACAATAAGATAATTATTTCGCTTCTTGGGTGGTTAAAATTAACTGTGCTCATTGCATATTTATTCAGTAAAAGATACAAGATGTTTAGTAATTGCCCAGAAATTCATTATCTGCATAATGTTCTGTTTCTAAATGTGTATTGCATGACCATTAATCTGTGCCAACAGCAAGCAAGCACACAGCGATATCTGATGTAATTAGTTTTTCCCTTACATGCCAAAGAGAACATCTGGGCTAATTGTGTGTTTTTGACAAAAGTTGCCATTCTAATGGGGTTCGCTGTTTGTGCACACAGGCGCTCCTTATATGTACAAACACACTCGTGCTTTCAGATGATCCCTAAGCAGACTGGTAGCTCCTGTTGATTTGTTACGGGGGTCGTACTTGCAATGGCTGTGGGCAGCATTAGTAAATGGCAGCAGAAATCATATGCTCTCCTTTTAAACAAAAAACAAACCTGTAACGCTGCTTTTTCTGCTTTGTTTTACCAGCCACCACTGGTCCAAGCGATTTTCAGTGGCGACCCAGAAGAGATACGGATGCTGATCTACAAAACRGAAGATGTCAACGCCTTGGTATGTGGCTTGGCCTTGTGGGTGTGCCTGAGATACGCGAGCACCATGCTTATGAACTGTTGCAATGATGATATTAATCATGTCCCTAGTAATTAACAAGTAACAAAATGGAAATTATTTGGAAGTTAGAGATTCATGGCTTGAATGGAATCCTAATTAGTCATCTGAAATATAATTACCTCCAGCAGGTGACATTAAATTCCCTAAATGCATGATAATTATTCCAAATGTACAGGTCAGTCCGGGACATTAAGTTTTCTCTCTTACTGAGAATATGAATGTCAGCAGCTGAAAGCTGCATATTTTGACTCTCTGTAGAGTTTCCTTTTATGAAGAGTCTTTACAGATCAGGAGYTTTTATTCAGCATTTGACTGTACTTGAAATAAAACTTTGCTATAGGTCTCAGCAGTGAGAGTAAGGAAGCTGTATCTTGGCCGTGATTTGCCCACAGAAGAATTAATGTACTTCAGATTGGCTTGCTTCTAGCCAGAACAAGGGTAAGCAGCTCTAAACAAGTAGTAGTTAAACACTTTAACAGTGGAAAAATTCTTTCTTGAACTTGTTCTTTTTGCAGATGCTCCCCCTCGCCCCCTGCCTTTGCTTAGGCTTCTCCTATTTGATTTGTGCTGTTAGAAATGAACCCTGCTAGTTTTTGGCTGCAATTTGTGGCCTCTGAAAGCGGTGGGAATACAAAGAAGCAGCAAAATGATGATTTTCCAGGTGTTTCCTGGACTTCTGGATCAATCTTCCTTTTCTTCATGCCTTTTTCTGACATAAAGCCCTTAGTTTATTCGTAGCTAATTCCAGCAGCTTGCCTGGTGTAGTCTTGGCACTGCAGCTTTTGCAGGCAGTGTGGTCCGGACATGTGGTTCAGAGAGGCAGAAAGGAGCTGGAGAGGTGATCGTGCAGATCTGGTTACCTGGGGCTGCGCTCCCTTCCTGGCCCAGTGAAAGGAAAGATGTGCCATTGGTTTAAACGGGGAAGCTGATCAGAGAAAGAAGACCTTGACATTAGGCTTAAAGACTTCCCAGTGATTCCTGAATGTTTTCTTGGCATAAGATCCTGAACTGCTTGCTTAAAGCATCATCTCCCTTGAGTTTCCTCGATATTTGTTTTCCTTTTGATGGTCTTATCAAAATATCTAGATGAACATGATAGTCCTAAAGGTTCCTCTGTATTTCACATTGCTTCTTCAAAATAGCATTTTCTGTGCAAGGTGATTRTAGGCATCACGAATGTTTGGATATCCTTCGGCTGCAAGCGTGGGTGCAATATTAGGTGAATAGCATATATTTTATATGTGAGTACCATAGTACTTAACAGAAAATGTCATTGGACTTGAACGTTTTTGCTCAGAACCCTGTAAAAGTTCATCCAAAAATTCTTTSCCTGAACAGCTATTTTGTCAGGAGCAAGAAACCAAACTGTTGTTTGGAGCAATTCGAAAAATGTCTGTCAACACAAACTCTGAAAATTGTGTTTTTGAATACACAAACAAGTGTCAAATGCTCAAAATGTCACTAAAGAAAGATCAAAGGATAGTATGTCCCCCCTGTGCTGTGAGCTGGCAATTTGCACTGCATGCTTATGCTTCTATTTTAAGGGTGTTTTTAATTACTTCCATGTTAGCGTTTCTCTAGTGCTTGGCTGCTCACATGAGAGGAAATTCTGACACTGCTTGGCAGTGATTTGTCCTTTGTTGATCATTTTGGTTAGCTGTGTTAATATTGAAATGGTTCGAATGCAAGTAGGGTAGGGAAATAAAATATAACCCTGTTTTTACAGCAAACACTTGGGACTTCTGAAGTTTTATAGATCGTATTTTGGAACCTGCAATGACAGAGGTATTAGGAAGGCAGAAGAAAAAGGCACATGGAGAAACTATGCAAAATTAGTAAAATATATACATACTACCTAAGAGAAAATGAATCTCGGAGGAAAGAGTTTAGAGCAAATCAGAAGCCTTAGAAGGTTACTTTTTTTGGTCTGGTAAAATAATTAAGATCTTCCTAAGCCCGGAAGCGTGTGTTTATAAACATGGCTATATTCTAGATGCTGCTATAATTGTAACTTCTATTTTGCAACAAAGTGGAAGTTGCAAGGGTTTGGCTTAGAAGCGTGTGTTTTTAGCTCAGTCTGCCAAGAGCGCGGTCGCTTTGACCTCTCCGGTCCGCAGCTGTGCACTGGGGGAGCGCAGCACTGCTTTTGCATCTGGAGGGCAAGGACACCGCTCTGTTTGGCTGGTGGTGAGTGATTCCCTACGCCTGAGCGCTGACTGCTTCCACGCCCGAGGTCTGCCGGCGGGTGGCGTCCGGGCCGCCAGGTGCGTGGGGCAGAACCGGCAGCTCTGGCCGGCCAGCCCCTGGGTTAGTTTCAGGTGGGTGCCCTCAACCCGCACCGTTTGGTACGTTTAGAAGTGTCGGGGTGATTGTGGTACATCTGGGAAGACTGGGATTTTTTTCTTTTACCTGACTGTTTTTACTCTGGAGGGGGTATGAGTGGGTGGACTGAGCTTTGGGTTCATCTCGTGATGCTTCCGGATGTGCTGGGTACCTGGGATTTGTGGTACGTGCAGCTGTTTCGGCCCCTAAGTGTGTAGGGTTCCAGGTCTTATGTGAAATGTCATTATTTTCTGCTAAAGCAAAATTCCTTCTGTAAAATGTTCATTTTAGTCTCAATCTTCCAGTTTCCCTTTAAAAAAAAAAAGGGAAGTCAAACAAGAGAAAAGCAAAAGACCGTCCAGCGCTCCTCCCTGTGACCGGTGTAATGTTTGCAAGCCAAGCCAGCCGCCTCTTTCTCATCGCTTCCCTCTTTATCCCCTCTTTCTGCTTTTTCTGCTCCGCTCCGGCCTCGGCTGCGCCGGGGGAAGGCGCGCGGCCTCCGCTCCGGCCTCGGCTGCGCCGGGGGAAGGCGCGCGGCCCCGGCCCTGCCCGACCGTTCTGGGGAGCGCTGCCGGCGAGGCTGCAGAGCCCTGCGAGCAGGAGCCTGCGTTTCAGGGTGGTTTATTGCCACAGGTAAAGGGATGAGGGAGGCCGCAGGGAAGTCGTTACAGAGAGATGCGGATGTATGCTGTTCATCACATTGTTTTTTCTCATACTCTCTTTTTTTTTCTTTTTTCTTCCCCAGAAGGAAATTATGAACCATTTGGTTGGGATTTGCAGAAATTTAAGGAAATTAAATACTGAAATTGCATTGGTGCTTGTAATGTAAAATAACCAGTATGATTTTCATTTAGAAAAAATATTTTTCTTTTTGAAAATAAATAGAATCTGTCTTATTTTATAAATAAATTATTTGAACTGGAAGGAAGTGTCTGCTGCAGTTTGAGAGTCTGAAATATTTTCAGTTGCATGCCACTGTCTGCTAATATGGTAACGGATACTACGCTATATATCTGTGCTGGTGACTCATATTATTATTGTCCCCAAAATGTTTGAGACAGCTGAGGACGTATAGGCCCTTCTGCTTTTCCCATCAACTCATGAGTGATGTATTACACCCATGCCACCAAAACCCTCCCAAAGTCAATACTGCATTTACAAAAATCAAGCTGTTGTTTGACCCTAGGTTTTGAGCTTTATATTGCAGACTCACAGCTATAAACATTAAAATATTTCCATTAATCAGGATAGCAGTTTCTACAGTTCCAATCGAGGATTAATAATTAATTTTTAAAATTATCTTTTTAGCATGAAACTATGTGCATGAARTTATTATAGAAGAAAATAATAATTGGTTCTTTTTCTTCATATAACAGGCTGAAAGACTACCTAGAATGAAAGTACTAGAKATATACCTGTTGCCTGTAGCTTTTCCTCTAAAAGTAATGTAGGTATAGTATATCCACAAACCTGGTGCGAACCAATATATCAAGGCAAAAATAATTGAAAAATAATTCTCAAGATTTTAACAACTAGTTGAAAACTTTTGTGTTCCAGTTTTAGTATTCAAAAAATCAATACAGAAATGTGGTTTGGGGGAGCAAAAAGCTTTTTTAATTTCGCCCCAGAAGGAACAACGGTAGCAGACAGTGAGGTGCTGATACATGGCTGAATCCATTAGAGGAATGTTCTTCTGAGAAGGTCGCACATCTTTCTCCAACCCCACTTTATCAAATTCGGTTTGAAAGAAATTGCATAGGACTTTTTTTGTAACTGCTCTAAAATAATCACAAGCACTTAACAGTTGCTGTTGATTTTAGGCTAGTAACCATATTGCTAAGGTAAGCATCTTTGCACTCTATGTCCCCATTTTATTGAAGCATAGTTGTCTTATTCATTGACAAATGCGAAACAGATATGGAAAATTTTAATAAAGCAACATTGCTGCACTTGTGAGTGAAGATGATATTTATGTGTAGCTGGAATAACTTGTGCAAGGATAGAGTTTGACACAGCTAGAAGTGTCCGTGTGTGTTGTGGGGTGATCATCAAATACTACCTCCTGCAGTGCAGCTGTTTTTCCTGTGTGTTTTCTCAGTGTTTGGCTGGTTCACCARCCTTTCCCACCAACTGTCTTTGGGTCTCAGTTTCCTCATCTGTGATCAGTGGATAATTTTAAACAAATAACTAATAAAATACTTTGAACCCCATGAAAGGAAAACATTATAAGAAAAAAAAAAGATATATTTTTTCTGTCTCTAGACGATCAAAATATTTATCTGTTCCACCTCATGGGCACTTGGCAGTTAAAGACTCAGTCCAGAAAATCTTTGTTTCTGAGGCTAAGTTGAAGCTGTTGGGGATGATGGTTGCTAGAATAGGCTTCTACGTTTTGAGATGGGAACTTGCAGGGCTGGTACGTAGCAGATGAAGAAGCACCAAGCCCAAGTAGCCCGGCTTGGCTTTCATCTCCCAGCTGCTGCTCCCAGCTAAGCACTTGGATTTGTTGTGTAAATTACATGCTTTCATAAGAGAATTTCTGAAGGGGAGGAGATCTTGAAGAGGCAGGGATGGTCTTTGAACGGCATCTACTTTTGGCTCCAGCCGGTGGTGCCTGGCCAGGAGCTGCTTGGCGAGCTGCCGTTAGCCTCCTCAGGCCTCCCTGCCTGCTGCCCGGGGTTGAGCTCCTCTGGAGGCAGGTTGTGTCGGAATATTTCTTCCTGTGGGACCAGCTACTTTGGGCTGTTTAAATGCCGTATGCTCAGATCTAGCAACRGTAAATGGAGTTAATAAGCCGGCAGTTCTTTTTCTGTTACTGTGTTAGTTACGTTTGAATCAATTTGAATCAAGTTGTGGTCATTCACATGCATCTAATATAACTCAGTTTATTCTGCCTCCCAAGCAGATCTCTGGTCATCTGGAGGAGGTGGCAGCGCTAACGCTTCTTCGTTCTGCTCCCGCTAATGTAACTTGACTTCCGTGGCTCGTCCTTCTGAGCCGAGCTGCTCCTGCTGGTGCTGCAGCTCAGGCAGTCGGGTGGCCAAAGAGGATGCAGACATTTATTCTCCGTAGCAGCTGCACTTGTATTTTAACAATAAATAATTCTTTCACAAACATCTTCTAATCTGAGCGGCTACAGCTGATATAAAAGTTCAGATCCATTATCGACTTTGAGATATAGGCTGTGTTGAGGAGAAGCTGTTGGCCGCCTTCTTAACGTGCCCGAACACTTTATGTATGCTGGTACGATCGGTTGGAGCCACTGCTGTGCTGATCTGCCGCTGCTCTGGGGCTCAGAGCCAGTCGAGCACTTAAGGACTGGTCCGGCTTTAAGCCTGTGAAGGGCCTTATCAGTGTCGGCGTGGTCATTGGACTACCGTAAGGGTGTGCTGAGTGCTCTCCCTGCTGAGGCCTGTCCCCTTGACTGCCTGTTGTTAAATGCTTCATTTCCTTTATTTGTACTTCTACATAAAAATATGTGTACAGATAAAAGGTTAGCCTGCAGCATCATCTTTTCTGTGAACTAGTACAAGTCACTAATACAGTTTTGGAGAGAGAATGTTTATCTTATCTCGGAATAATTTCTTGCAGCCTTTGTTTCACTTATCTGTTGTCTTTTACTGACCTTTTGTTCCTTTAAAAACTGCACTTGAAGCAGGTCTGATTATTTGTCTTAATGCTATTTGTAAGCCTGTTATCATTCCTTCCCCCCCCCCCCCCCCTTTCGTCCTTTCGTTTCTTTTCCTTAAAATGTATGCTTGGATTTGAGGTACTGCCAGACCTTTCCAAGAGATGACAAATTCTCTTTTTATTCCTCTTTCTCTGTTCATAGCCTTCAGGCTTTAGACCATTGCGGGTTACTTATTTGTTCATATTACCAGCGTGGCAGAATGACGTCTGTAGCTGCACTTATTCCGGTGCACGGGCCAGGCATGGAGGCAGGGAGCTACTTCAGTCTTGCTGCAGCAGTACCTGGCCTTGCAGAGGCCACCAGGAGCGTGGTTCGATAGCTGGACTGGTTTGTTGCTGGTTATGATAAATAGCTGTGATAAATGGAGAGATTTGGGTGTTTTTTCTCTTGGGAAGCGCAGAAATTAAGCTTAAAAACAATTGCATGACTGAAACCCCTCTTTCTGTGAGGACTTGATTCTCATTGAAGTTGACAGGATTTTTCGTTGTTCTCAAAAGTGAAAGCTGAGAATACTTACAGGTGGATATCACTTTGCTAATAGAAGCATTGATACTCTCGTCATTTTTTCCCGGCCTCTCTGACCCATTAGCAGCCCCTTTAGTTTAAAATGTTGCATGATAGCATAGCAGAAGCGTAAAAATTCTACTTTTCTGTTTCATGTTCTTTCCTCCCTGGATTATCAAGTTTCCATCAAACTTACAATTTAGTATAAAATATTGCTTATATTCAATAAAGCACTGAATGGCCTTGGTCCCTTAGTATAGAAAATTACTCGTTCRTGTATTGTTAGTATTGCGGTTCAAACTGCTCGGTTCCGTTGCAAAACTTGGCTGTCTTGCAAGATGCTGTTCCAAAATTTATCACCGACAGGCATGTAACTATTGCAAATACGACACTAGTCGTGCATTCAAATGAACAAGTTGAAAGTAGATAAAACTGATTCTGTTCTTGTACAAATGTTTGATCAGTCTCTGTATATTTTGTGTACCGGATAGCCTTAGGACAGGCAATATGAAACAGTACTTAGAGAAGTTAACATTATGCTGTCCCATAATGTGGACTTACTGGGCCAGCGAAAGCTCGGCTGTGGTGGGTTACGTCAAGGTGAAGGTCAGCGAGCGAGTTACGCAGAGCCAGACTTTTCAAGGTGAAGCTCTAGCTCTTGTTGCCAAGTATTGAACACACAAGAAAATCCAGTTTGTTACCAGGTTTCTGAGTGGATGCTTTTGGATATGGAGCTCTTTTGAGAATTTAGCCCCATAAAGCACAGTGAGTTTCTGAGGCTGAAAGAAAAAATGGAGACTTTCCTAATGCTGTTATAATTGGCCTACCGTGTGAGCAGAAGTCTAAGTTTTGTTGGTTTTTCCCCCCCTCCCAACCTGTGCCAACCAGAGTGTCCATGTACTCTGTCTTTTGGGTGTTTTATGTGCATGCTTAATATGGAAGATCAAAACCCACCGCAAAAGAGTTTGCGGACTCTGTATATCATGGAGGTTTGAAAAACTCACAAATATAACATTAAACGTGACTCATTCTGGTCACCAGCAGCTCCGTGCCGTGCAGTGCGGGAAAGCATTCGCTTTCACATGGCAAATGGCTCTGCAGCACTGATTTGTCCACGTTTATAGCATACTTTGAACACAGTCTGAAATAGAGTGTGATTGATTACAGCTCATGCATGTTAAAAGATATCTTACTTGACAGGCTCAGGGATGCGTTTCAGGGAGAGAGTGCAAGTATCGACAGGGCTTCTCTGTTGCTCTGGCTCGCCGGCGGGGTGAACTTGTTACCATTTACAGTATTCAGTGCGGGTAGGTTGTCCTGCTCTTGTGAATTTAGCGGATATGTGAGTCCCTTAGAACTTCATGTATTAGTGGTTAAAATTTTGAAATGAAAAACATTTAGAACTGGGAATGGTGGTAGCATAATATGGCTAACAGTATCATCAATTTTTGTGTCCCCCCCCCCCCCGATTGTAATGTTTAACAGTTTCTTTTAAAGGCCAATGTTCTGAAATCATCTGAATAAAGGAATAAAAGCAAGGGTGTTTTTGTAAAACTGTATTTATAAATAAAATCTTGAAAATGTGACTCCCTAAGCCTGAAAAAAGCCAGAAATAAAAATAACTATATTTCTGAAGTTTATTGATTATTGGCAATATGTACGAGAGTAGAGGACCGAGACCTGACTGGGTAATTTTTTTATCTGTGTGTGTTTAAKGGTTGGTCTAGGCTGTACAAGCCCATTTGGGGCTGTTATTGACAACTAGGCTAAATGGTGTAGAGTAACATTTTTAGACTAAGAGAATTGTTGTGTGTGGTTCCAACCCATTCTCCAAAGATATCTATCTTAGAGTCTGATGCTGTAGTGTTGATACAAACTGTGTTGCAAAGACATGTCCAGAAGGGTCTAAATTATGTCGTTGCAATACTTCTGAGCAGCTAATGCTTCCACAAGACACCAAAGGATGGTTTCTTTCCTCTGCACAGCTGTATTCAGGCTTTGCATGAGGGGGACCACGGTAATGTGATGGAGATTTGATTTGGTTTTAATTTGATTTTTATCTGCCTGTAAAAAGGATATCAGATCAAAGAAAGTTTTTCTGCAAGGTCTGGTAGAACTGTGCGATAGGAAAGTTGAGGGCTACTGAGAGAAGGAGTTGTTTTTCAGACCTTGAATTTTGTTCTTTTACCGGCTGAGGTTGCATTTTTAATTATAAGCAGAAATACATGTTGGAAATAAAACATTGCATAAGAATGCATTGCTCTTTAACACTTACAGTTACCGGCCATGTTTTATAGCTGGACAAACTGTTGTTTTGCAGGATGCAGAGAAACGAACTCCCCTTCACGTCGCATCATTCCTGGGGGATGCGGACATCATTGAGCTTCTCATTTTGTCAGGTAAGATGGTGTCGCTCACGGGTGTTCACTGGTAAATCAGCCTATTTCAAAGCTACAGGGAATACCCAGCAGAGCATATGTGACCGGATTTTGGGCACGGCCTGTATCCGAGTTTCATAGAGCTGTCCTCCATTTTTTGCAAGCCCAGAAAATATGTCTAAATTTGGTGATACAGTTAYAAAACATGTACTGTGGCTGAGGGGAATTAATAAACAAAACAACTATGTTTTTAAAAACGTGTAAAGCATTCAAACTGATAAAATTTGTGGATTCAGAACCATGCTGAAGTACATATTTGAAATGTGGGCTCAAGTCCTGGAGTACAAGCCAAGAATTCCCATTAAGCAAAATTTATTATGGAATAATAGCAAAATTAATGAGATTGGATGAATTGTAAGTGGCGTTTACATTAGAAGCATGATTCTGACAGTCAGGAAATTGATTTGGAGTATAGAAACCTGCAGTGTGATGTATTTAAGTGAATGAAGCAGCTTGCAAATCAGTTATAGAAGAACTGTTATTTTGGAGAATTGACTGATAATAACAAATATGTATTAGAAAGTCATGACCTACTTCTGGGTAGTCCCTAAACAAAAGAAAATTTGACGAAGAAATTGTTTATCTAAACCCAATTCTCTTACCAGAGAATGTGAATTATACGTGCTGAAGGTAGAGAGGTGGCAAGTGTATGTATATACCCATGCACAATATATTTTTATATTTGTACATTATCTTATGATAAATTAGACAAAACCAAAGTATATTAAATGTTATTTGTAAATGTTTGCATTCTCACTTCAAAAGCATCAGTGTCTTTGGATATTAGTTTAAATGCTTTGGCAGGGGATTGCCAAAAAAGCTCATCCTGTGTGATGCTGTCTGAAGGCTTGGGATGAGGAGATCRTGAACAAAAGTAACAGTTTATATGTATATGTATGGAGCCTGGTGGAGATTTGTCCATAGGTGTTCAAAATACCTCTGCTGACTTTTTTTTTTTTTTCCTCCTGTGATGTAAAGGCTGAAGTACATTCTTTAACATTGGGCTAAGAGCCAAGTATTTAAGTGAAATTTATTTGTGGCCATTTAAGACCCCATTTTTCACATGCCCCTATTTTACATTGGCTTCAGTAGCTCCTTTTTGGTTTATTGAGGTCAACAAAGGTGAATATGCGTAAATTGATTGGAAAAAAAACAGTATTGTAATGGGAAGTAAATTTGTTAGCATTCTTTGAGTGATAGGAATTAGTTCATTAATTTGTCTGATCTTCATACTGCTCAGCTTTTATGGTATTAAAACTGCAATGTGTAATATATCCCATACGGACTCTGGACTGTAATGTATAATTGCCTATTTATCGTCATGCAGACAGCATTATAGAATGCAATTCTTTTATCACCGATTTGTTTTGTCTAGTGGCAGGCACACTTCCACAGTTTTGAATTTCAGTGATGCCTATAAATAAGTCTGTGTACTTATTTTGAACTTGCCTAGTCAAGAACTTGAGCTCTAAATCTTCCAAGAGCAAGTCCTCTACCAAATACCCATGCTTTGCTTCCCAGTGGGAGGGCAAACTTCTTCGAAACAGCCCAGCTGTGCAGGGCTTCTCTGATCCTGTTTGTGATGAAGCATTGAATGGGATAAACTAACAAAAAGTTGGAAATTGTGATAGGAGAAGAGATGGGAAAGGGATAGTGAAATTTGYTCCAACGTAAGGATACAGATTTTTTTTTCCTGGTTTCATACAAAAATCCAAGTTGGTTCGTTTTTTGTCTGAAAGCAGTCTGACAGGTGATAGCTTTTTTTTTTTTCTCCTTCTGCCTGAGCAGAATGTGGCAGTAGGACCTCATTTCACCGTCAGTTGTGCAAGTCCAGCACTGGCTGCTGCGCTTTATCTGAAATGTTTAAAACTATTTTCAGTTTCCTGTAATGAATGAGATGATATTTTTTTAATGGATAAATGACTTGGCCATAGCAAAGTCTGCAACATTAAATTACAATTTAATCAAGTGACAATATGTTAGTTCTGAGTGATATTTCATGGAATAAGCCTAACTATAAGAATTTCTGGTCTTATTTACAGCATCTGCTCAAAGTCCTATTTGGATTTCCATTCTGACCCTACATTACATTATCCTTGATATCTGTGTATTTATATGTAAAAGTAGCTGTGAAAAAGCATCTTCATTTAAGTGCTGAAAATATCACTATTTTATCACCATGTGTTTGCTTAACAAGCAGTTGGTAAAAGGAAGTTTGCGTCCCAGAACAAACAGTTCTGTGAGCCTGCTTTCCACATATTTGTACCTTCGGGTTAAATTTTCTTTTGCCCAGCAAGGTGAAAATGCCAACTGAAGCATTCGTCGTGGTTGGGACATTCAAAGCCTTTAGCTCTTCTAGATTCTTTGATATCTAAAAAGGATTGCATTAATGCTCCAGTCTTTTCTCTAAAGTGCTTATGGTATGTATGGTTTATTTACATTGTGGACATGCATATGCCCAAGGACCTAAGACAAAAAGGACCAAATTTTCTGCTTGGCAGTGGCACTGTAGGGAATGCTGCTGTAAATGTGTCAGTGCCCTGCATCTGCAGTCTCCCTCCAGCTCTGCTCTGCTGCATCGTGGTCTTCAGCTTTGTTGCCCTCTTCATCTCCTCTATCTGCCTGTCTTGCTTTTCATTTTCGCATAGACCTGTATGTCTCTTTGATGAATCACTGCTTTGGAGCCCAAAATTGGATGGACAGACACTATAAAAGATACATTCAGGCAGCACAAACATATTTCTTTGAGTTACCAACTTAACCACAACCAGAGAAGGCAGAAGAAGAGAGTTGAGTTTGATTAGTTATGTGTTTCCTCTGTACATTTTGGGGGGCATTTGGGGTCATCAAATTGCTTAGGGAGGGTAACTAATCTGGAAGACAGAGTGGCTCATTCTGCTCTAACCTTGACAGCTGCACAATGGTCTAAGTGAACATTCCTACACTGATAGATTATGCTTGGATGTTTTTTCAATATGTTAGATGCAAACATGCTTTTCTTCACTGGGAGATAAAAGTGAATAAACTTCATCTTCATATATGTTCTTGCAGTACGTATGGGTTGTCACATACTGTTGTTCCATTGTGTGAGAAGAGTACAGGAGCAACGTCTTTCCAAGTGTTTCAAGCACAGCACAGGGAATATCCACATAAAGAGAAAGGTGAAGCAGTTCTGCTCATTTCTCCCCTGATTCCTACCAGCATCAGTAAATGGCCTGATGAAGTCAGGGTACATTTGGCTTCTTGTTTTTCAATTGTATTCCTAATGAGGGAAAGAGTCCTGTTTTTTTTTTTTTTTTTGGGGGAGGGGAGGGGGACCTCAGTTCCAGCTCCTTACTGCCAAAATGGCATCCACAGGTCATACAATTGGCAGAAGGATAAAATGAAGGTGATATATCTTGCTTTTTTATATATCCAAGTAAGTGTGGAAAAACTTTATAATGTGGACTTTCAATAATTTGCCTTCATGTCAGCAGGCCATTTCACACCCTACCAAGTGACTCAGACTCATTTCTGAGGAAAATCCTGCCTGGCCTCCTGTTTCTTGTGTGTGGTGTTCTCAGGCTCTTTGCTTCATTTGTTCCCATGCAGTAGGAAGGAGCTGTGCAGATCTTAACCGACTAGCTCAGCACACGAGGCAAAGTTAATCGTGTATTGCATGCTCTACCTATGCGTTGTCTTTTAATCTCTGCAGTGTCATTACTCACTGCACATCACTTACACCCTCTTAAAAGAGCAGGTCTACATGTTGTTATGAAGGCCTTTTTGCTATTGTGATGTGTCAGAGTGAGCTGGGCTCAGAAGAGAACAGCAGCATTCTCCCTCTGCTTCTCATCTTCATCCAGTAAGCCTGATTTAAAAAGTGTTAAGTAAAAGTGTTTCATTAAAAATTAATCTGATGATAAAGTCAGTTATATAAGTAAAAAAGCTCTGTTGTCTGACTTAAAATTAGAGGGTGTTTTCACAGGGAGAAAGCACAAAAATGCTTGGTGTTGGGGTCTAACAATAGTGTTCTCAGCATGAATAGAAGCTGAGAGAAGTAGCAACCCATTGCATTTTGTACAGGGCTAAGGAAAGAAATTAAATGAAATATGCTCACCCTAAGATTTCTGGCCCATGAACTGGTGTCAGCACAGATAAATGTTTGTCTAAAGAATAAAACTTCTGCCCGGATACTTGGAGACATACCAGGAATGACTTTCTAGGTAACCACTGGAGTGGAGTCTGTGTGGAATTGATATAGGAGACAAATGCCAGACCCATCAACTGGTATAAATCACCCCAGTCCATTAAATGTCAGGGCTAGGTAGATTTACATCACCTCAATGATCTGGTTCATAATCATATGGTTCAAACTGGAGAAATGTGCTGCGTGGTTTTGTTTTTTTAGTCTAAAGGAAAGCATGGAGATTTGAGCACCTCTCCTCCACTTCCTTTCTGTCAGGAAGGAGAAGTCCTAGGGAAGCATCTCTTACATCAGTGAAGCTCTCTGTGATGACACATTTGTGGATGTGTGAGAACTGCCTGGGCAAATCCAAGCTCCATTCTTGTGTGTGCTGGTTTCTCCTCTCCTCCTGGCCTTTGAGCTGACACCCAAGGGGAATATTTGAGCTCTATTTATTGTCCCTTGTGTTCTCCCCCTCCCAGAGGAGCTTGTGTTCTTGGGGGTATTATCAAGCTATTACTATTTCAAAAGGCTCTGAGCCATTTGGCGAGAAGTTTCTGCACTGGGAGTGTGCATGCAATATTGATCATCAGTCCTTTACAAGTTGCAGGACAGATGAGGAATAGGACAAACATGAGCTTGCTTTGGAGGGGTGTCCTAGTAGGCTCTGACATGGAGATTTGGAAGCGAGACTGCCATATGCATGATGGGTCCTGGGCCACCCCCGGCAGGCAGGCAGCAGGGGAAGGTGCTGCGTAACCTGAACTCATGTCCAGGGCTTTCTCTTTTATGGCAGGCTAAAGAAGAGGAGGCTTAGAGAAGTGAGTGATTTATAAGAGAAGGAGGTGTTTTATAGCCAGGAAATAGAGCTTCTCTCTCTGCCTGTCCCAAGGCTTTAAGACTCTTATCCTTGGGATTAGCAGTGTCCCCTTTGGGTGAAAGACTGGAGGATGTCCCAGGACCATCTCCTATCTCTTTCATGAGTGACCCAGCACCTCTGTGCTTTTACCTGCCTTCCTCCCCCTTTCCTGTGATTGTGGTGGGATCCCCAGGCCATTTCACACCCTACCAAGTGACTCAGACTCATTTCTGAGGAAAATCCTGCCTGGCCTCCTGTTTCTTGTGTGTGGTGTTCTCAGGCTCTTTGCTTCATTTGTTCCCATCCAGCACCATGTTGTTTTGTTCTCATGTAAGTCCTAGGTCCATCTATCAGCTGCTGCAGCACCGTTACGTTGTCTTCGTGCTAGTCTTTGCTTTATACTGTGATTGTGTGCTTACTGGGGGGAGATCCTTATGTTTTTGTGTTTCTATTGCAGTCTCCCATAGTAGGAGATGGAAAGGTGCATGTTAATAGTATCATTAATAGATTAAAGTGTGGAGTCTCCTTCATCTGTGGACCATCCCTAATTTCAGAGATTTAGACTTCAGAATCTAGATTTATTTGAGACTTGTGGATTTGGCAGATATGCTGGTATGGAAATTTGTACTTTGGTTAGGATAAGGACATGTTAACTTAATTCCTGAAAGTCAACATCGGTTTGTTTATTTCAGATTTCAAAAGAGCAGAGGGAGATTCTTCCTCTTTTGGCAGAAAAGCGTGAGAGTGAAATGTCACAAAGATTATGAAATGGTCTTATTAAAGAAGGGTGGATTACAGAAAGTTTACCCTCTGTTGAGCTCATCTTTGAGGTTATGCATTATATTGTCTAACTTCACAGAACAGATGTAATGGCCAAACCATTCCTTCAGACCCATCCGTGCAGCTCCCCTGAAGGCCAAATTCTCACCATGTGTCTGAGAAAAGGTTTTTGTCTGAAGATATTTATTTTTAAGTAGCTGTTTTGCTGGGGGTGATGTGGCTGCCTGGAAAGGTGTTAAGAAAAACCTTCAGGGAAAAGGGCACCTTGTCTTTTCGAGAAAGGTTGATACTGGAGAGAACACCATATACACCTCTTTGAGTGTGTTGATCAACTCTAGCCCTCTGGTACAGATAAACACACAAATTAGACTAATTAGCCTAACACTGCAAAGTCTTGCAGGAAGTGTGCTGAAACATGGTTAAGGTACTTGGTCAAGAGTTAAGAGAAGGGCACTGAATCTCGCCTTTAAAATGGAAGATATTTTACTTCCCCTAAGGAGTGTGTCGGTGCTGGTGAAGTTCGTCGATTGTCACTAACCGCTGCCTGCCAGGAGCAGCTGGGGAGCTGAATTCCGGTGAAGCAAACAGAGCGTATAGAAGGGAATGTTTCTGAAACATCTCTTTAGAAAGTATGTGCCTTGGTAAATGGACAACAGTAGCTTCTGTTGTTGATGAACAGACAATGGCTGAATTGTGCAGCTCTTTAGAAACAAAAATCATAAATATATATATTCAGCCGATACACTGAATTAGATATGCAAGAGCAATTTCACTTTGTCACATAAAAAGCACAGTAAAAACAGAGAGGAAAAGAAATGTGGAAAACAGCTGAGGAAGACAAGGTTGATGACATGCTGTGTGTTATTTTATGTTGCTGGTGTTGTTTTGCTTTAATTATTTTCTTTAGCTGTTTTCTTGGTAACTCTTTCAGCTTCTTGAAGGCTGAGTGGATCAATGAAAGGCTTGAAGAGCTGCTTCCCTAGGTTTTCTAATCACCTTATTCAACCACTGCAGAGGTTGAATGCTGAAGAATGATATGATGTTTGTCACACTGCTACTCCACACATAAGCCTTTCTGATTTGCTACCATCTGCTTGTGGGAGTTATCAAACAGGTAGAAATAAACCAAAAGAAACCTTAATTAAGAAAATAGAAACAAAAACACCAAAGAGAATACAGAATAAATCTCTAAACCTGAAAAGAGGTATTTGGTGTCGATCATTAGCATTTTATCTAGGCAATTTGCATCTGAAAACCCCTCTACAGCCAAATCAGTATAACAAGGTACSTGTGAGTTGTGGTCTGTAAGCCTCCGGATGGCAGGGGTTGGCCTTGCTTTGTGCCTCTAGCACGTGCAGGGCAGTGTAAGCGAGGGGTTAGATACTAAATCAGGCAGTCATCATGACTTTCTCGTAAAGGTGAAGGCAGGTATCGCGTTGCCTAGTTTATATAGATGCATTAGCAAACACTTTATAATGGTCACACAGCTATACTAAGTGTGTTTCCTAGAGAGCCGAACGTCCCACTAGGTACAGAGTTGTCTCTAATTGCTGGAGTCTAGGAATGAGGCTTTCTGTTTCTGGGAGCCAAAAATTTCTATGCCAGCTCTTGGAAATCTGAAAGAACTTGTTTTGACTCTGATTATCTAGCAGAATTTGTAGTAATGACTGTGATTCAGAGGCAAACACCTTAATATTATTGAGAAATAGCTTTTGGGAAAGTACTTCTGATTCAGGGAGTGTGACTTGTTAATTGCAGCATTTTATATGCACTTAAATTATGGTGAAAAATGAAGCTTAAGAATGCCTTTGTTCATGAAGTTCAGAGGCTCATCCAGGATAAGTGTGCGATGCTGGTGCTTTTCTAAATTGTTTCTAAATGTGCTAGTCTTTTCAAACTAGTATTGCTACCTGCAGACTGAGAGGTATAACATTCTCAGGTTAAGTCTTTTTTAAATTTATTTTCTCCAGCCCCTTTCACTGGTGTCCTTCTTAGGGTATCACTTCAGTGGATAGCTTTAATRTTTCTTTGAAATAAATCTGTCTTGCCACACAAATGTACAAGCTCCTTTTCTTGTCTGCAGTCAGCCGGCACTTCCGCAGTTGCTGAATGCTCTTCCTGCACCCTTGTTTGCAGCAAGTGACCCCAGACCCCTCCTGTAGCCCGGCGTCGGTGTCGGAGCGTGCATTAGCACCTGGCTACACGCAAGGCAAAAGGATCGGTAGAGGTAGAGAGGCATCCTGTAAGTCCCTAGGTTCCTCCTCAACCTGCAGTCTCCCCATCACGTTTTCTTGGCCCCAGTGAGATTTGCTAAGCTGGGAAGCAGAGTTTGTCACAGAGGTTTTATCTTTCAGCACRCTGGCCAATAGAGCTGGGAACACGAGATGGTGGTTCAGGCTCGCTCCCTGCTCAGGGTCCGCATGCAGCAGCAGTGCTCTGGTAAAGGGCTCCTCTTTTTTCAACTCCATCAGCTGATCTAAATAAAATTGCACAGACACACACACACACCCCAGATACATAATCTCCTGCAGATCTTGCTTCCATTATGTCCAGTGAACACGGCTTTTCCTGCTAATATCCAAATGTGTCCAGTTCCTTTCTTCCTGAATCCTGCTTCCTGTCCTATCTGCTTGGGACATGGCAATGCAATTCCAAGGTTAACAGAGTGCCAAGAGAGTTGCGGGGAGCGCTGCGAGTACTGAATATGGCTCGACTCTCGTTACTAGGAGACCAGCACTTTTGTTAACGCTGCACCCGAGGCATGGAGGTAACCTGTGCTGTTTGCTTGCAGGCGCTCGTGTCAATGCCAAGGACAATATGTGGCTGACTCCTCTCCATCGAGCAGTTGCTTCAAGGAGTGAAGTGAGTAAGATTCGATTACCCTGCTATTGCACATGAATGACATGCTGGGGAAAAACCCAAACCATTTAAAGCCATAGGAGGTTGCATGGTGACACAAAGAGGGGAAGTTTTGTGGGTGCCAGGCCTTTAGTGTTTCGGCAAGTCGAGAAGGGCCAGCTTTTACAAGTCAGGTGCAGCTCTTGACTGCAGTGTGTGCGTTCACCATTTAGTGTGGTTGATTTCTCCCTGTACAATACTTTATGGTACTGCAGTAAGTCATACTGAGCAGCCACCGAGAGCAGGTGACCCTGACTGAAGTGGAATAGTCTATAACAGGCTGGCCACATCATCCTCAAGCAGTAAAAAAGGGAGGAATAAATTCAAAAGGATGTTGTGCGCCAGGAGGGAGCGGATGTTTGTGTGATCCAGCAGATATACTGCATAGTTTGTTTTGGTTAATTGCATTTCAAGGCATCCACTAGGTCTCCTATTAATTCTTTTGATTCATAGATAAAGAGGGTTAGCCCATATTTCTTTTACCTGACAACTAGAAATCTTCTGGCATCATGTTGGGCTTTCTCCATTGCTGTCTTGTGGAGGAGCAGCTATCAGGAACGTAGCTCAGGCATGACTGAAATCACTGCACCATTATTTTTTGGCTTTCCATTTTGGACCTTCTTGTACATTTTTACCCTAACACGTGGTTGGCACAGTGAACCCAACTGTGGACCGAACTGGCTGCTGGGGGTGGGCAGACGTGTAAAAGAGACAGAGGGTGGCCGTCATCCAAGCCGATGGCGTCACCTCCGCAGCAGCTCCAGCACAGGCGCAGCTGGGAGGCAGGAGCCCGGGGCGCATTTCTGAGCCTGGGCCTTGTTTCCCTGCTGGCTGGGCTTACCAGCTGCTGGCATCCACCAAAGCCCTCGGAAAGGGACAGCTGAGAGAATGCAAATTCTGCAATGCGATAAAATACAAAAAGCCATGTTGGAAAACAAAGGTCAGGCCTAAACCTTAAAAAAAAAAAAAAAAAAAAAAAAAAAGCTGCAATCCTAACACAGGAATTGCAACATATTTGGGTTCTTTTTTGGTTGTATTGGAGTACATGACCTTTATTTTCAGCGACAGCCCTAACTGAAAATGCATGTTGTCTTGTGTTTTGTGTCCAGTCTTTTAACTCTTGTGCTGCTGAAACCCAGCCTCACAATGAGAAACTGTCTCCTGTTGTGCTGGCACTTCTGGTACCTCATTAAATAAATGACATAAGAGGTACAATATTGAAGCAGCAAGGGAAGAGAGCAGGCTTTAATGCTATTTCATGGGCTGTATATATTTTATAAATAAATAAATATATATATATATAGCTTCCTTCTCCTGTTCCTTTTTCTTATTTATTTGATAATTGTTACTTTTGCTAATCATTTTGAAAGAGATTCAGCATTTTGAGTTTTTGTTTTTCAGTGCTGCTCTTGTTTTATTGTTTAGGCTTTCTAGCAAATTTACAGCTTCAGTAAAATAGGACCAAATTGATAGTAGTAGTAGTAGCAGCAGTAGTTCAATTCGTGGTCCAGAAGGACTCACTGTATATTTTTTGAAGTTCCTGTGGGCTTAGTTGCTTTTAGAATGATCACCTATAAATTTTATTACCAATCTTTTACTATGAAGCTTTCATAGGATTCAGAAACTGTCTCCTTGCAACCTTCTATAGATTGATAAAAATATGAATACTTTTTTACTTGTGTTTTAGTGACTTTTCAGGTGAGCTTCAGGGATTTAAATGGTTATTTAGAAGCCAACAACCCTCAAGTGTGTCTATGCAGGATTGTTAATGGATGTATCAGCTGCAAGCTTCATACAGTTTGAAGGAGTTAAGAGATTTCACTCAGATAACTTGGGATAACTAAAGACACTGCACATATTAGTACAGAGTCCTACACAGTACCTGTGGGCTGCATGCAGATGTTGAAATTATGTTAATAAAAGGGCCTATCTCATGCCCTCACAAGCCATAAAATTAAAGCTTCTTCCTAAAGACATTAACATTTTGGTCTCAAGCCTGGTAGAGCAACAGATTTGCAGATGTAAACAAAAATGTGTAAATGCTTTTAAAAAATGTTTAAAAATTATCAGCTCAGACTTTTCAATTCTTACTGTTTACTCTTAAAAATCCTCCTTTAACTTTTTTCTTTCTTCCCTAAGAGTCAAAGTACATGAATTTTCCTGCTGACTACATGTAGGATTGTGGTCCCAGTTGGGTAGGTCCCCAGCAAGTTATCTTTAAATGACTTTTAAAATAAAAGGCCTGTGATTTAAAAAAAAAAAAAGTCCTGTTGAGACATCAACAATGATATATCATTATAGGTACTTTAAGACAAGCAATCTCACTAACGGAACAAAACTGTTAGACGACAGCCTGTGGGATGGCCATAGAAAATGAAATTGCTGAAATCAGTTGAGGACAAAGGACTAAAGCTCCTAGTAATGTATGTACTGTTGATAGAGCCTGCAGGCAGTCTCCCAGGCCTTTCCAGATACAAAAGTCCTATTTATACACCCATATGATGTATTTGTTATTCATTAATAAAACTTTGGCTGGACTCATTACAAAACTTTTCAGACTATGGAAAAAGAATAAGGTCGTCTGTAGGACTAGAGCTCTCTCCCACTTGCCAGCTGAGAGTTGTAAGTAGCAGATGAGACTACTTGCATGCTACTGTGTCCCAGTAGCTCCTTTGTGTTTTGTGCATTTGTGAAAAAAGAAGAAACAAAATCCAATTTTGCGAGAGACTTTTTATCTGACTCGCTTAATGGCAGATGCCTGAGTAGGAACAGAGAAGAGCTGATTGTAAATACTCTAGCATGGCTGTCTCTCAAGAGAGAACAGGACGTTTTCTCATTGGGAAATACTCAGCTCTAAACAACAAAATTAACCTTAAAAGATGTTGTTTGGTCTCAGGCTGACAGAATGGATGTTGCAGGGAAGACCCTTGGCCTGTGCTCAGCCCTGGGGAGGGAGGGAACGCCGATCGGAACAAGGGACACCAGCGGTGACCCTTGCCTGTAATTCGCATGTTTTTGCAAACCTAAATTTTTGTGCTCACATATTTTGTTTTATTTTTTCCTTTTTCCTGTTTATAAATAAAACTTACAGCAATTCAGTATGACTTCCCTATCCAAAATAATATGCTGTTCATTTTGTAAATAATTTTTATAACAGTGAGCTTGAATAAATACATTAACTTCTTCAAGTAGAGCATAGTTATAATGGCTGTGGTACTGAAGGTTAACCARCAGAACAGGTTGGGCTCTCTCTGCATGGGTGGCTTTGTATATCCTAAAATCAATTTGGGAAATTTCGGTTGTGAGGACCCTGCTCTAAATGACAGCAAAGGCAATGTGTACTCAGGCATTTGAGTCACCAGTGCCATTTCACTAACTGGGAGGTTGTTTAGATAAATGATGTTCTTCCTTTCTCCTGGCCACGCCTGATACACAGGTAGTAATAATGCTGTTGAGAAGGTGGGCCCTGTGTTTACTCTAAGTGCTTGTTTATAACTATAACTGTGCTGCCATTGCAGGAAGCAGTGCAAGTATTGATTAAGCATTCAGCCGATGTCAATGCTCGGGACAAGAACTGGCAGACACCGCTACACGTAGCGGCCGCGAACAAGGCGGTGAAGTGTGCGGAGGTTATCATTCCTATGCTGAGCAGCGTCAACGTCTCCGACCGGGGCGGGCGGACAGCCTTGCATCATGCAGCTCTCAATGGCCACATCGAGGTAAGCTGTTTTATAGCATAAATGATAATTGATTACTTTTTTCTTTCCCCCCTGTTCAAACAGTCAGCCCTGCTGTGGCTGGATCTCGACTGAGGCCCATGTCCCCARCAGGAGCATTCCTATCGTTCAGCCGCTTTCCAAACTATGCACTTGGGTTTCCTGCCTGTGGAAATGAGAGCGTGGCTGGCACGCACCCGCACAGCGCCGGCATGCAAACGCGGTGTGTGTGCGGACTTGGACACCYGGCTGCGCCACCAGCCCCAGCAGTTCAACTGTGTCCTTGGCTACTTTGATCTTAACTGCCTGTGAAAATAGAGAGGCAGAATGGATAGAGAAAACTGAAGGATGAATTTCATACCGAAGAAATGTACAGCTGTGTGAGACCCAGTCAGTCTGCTTTGCTAATTAGTTTTCCTGAAAATGTGCTTCGGGTGTTAAGATTGTACATGCTGCTTCTGGTTACCTAGTGGAAGTGAARCTTTCTAGTCTAATTACTGCTTCTGTATAAAAACCACAGTTCTGTAAGTAAAGCCTCTACATAAAAGGTTCTGCTACTGCCATTAGATGTGGGTGAAAGGATCCTTGTTTGTCCATGCCATGCTTGAAGGTCTAGGCATGGAATAAAAAAATCGAATGGAACAGTAGGATTCTGTCAACAACGAGGTGTCAGAAGAAAGAGATTGGTTGTACTGTAATCAAAAGAAGGAAGAAGAAAGGTAGTTCATGTAAAAGGATGATGGTGTTTGGCCTTTAAAATACTATGTTTTAGACAAAAGGTAGTAATGCTTGAATCTAACCATCATAAATTAAAGCTCCTGAGCTTTTGGGTAGAGCATCTCAGAAATGTTACTGACTGCTGTTATTAGCTGATCCTTTACTGTGGCAAAGCAATGTATTAGAAGAAGTAAATTATGCAGCTCTGTAATTTATGATTTTGGAATGTTTTGCAGGAAAAGAAAGTTGTTGAATGTGTTTTCCATTAAATTTTCATTCTTTTTTGTTTTTCTTCTCATGTTTAATATTGGATGATTGGCAATAGGGAAAACAGCTTTTCAACTTTAGCCATGCTGTCTAAAATTCCAGTTTCATGTATGAGGCAGCCTGGTTTCTGTCCACGTGGTCATGGACAAGCAGGAACTGAATGATCTGGCCACCAGTCAGTACGGTAGGGCAGGAAACAGGCACTCCTTGTTGAAAGATCCAGCAGATTTTAGGGTTTGTTACCTCAAGGTCTGGAGGAATCTTGTCCCAGTCTGTAAGAAAACACATTAAATGTGGCTTCAACTGTAAAAACTAGGAACAATATTTCTCTTCTAGGCCTGCTTTACCTCTAGGTTGTTATTTGCCAAGCTGAATTTGAAGTACATCGGAGTCACAGCTGATGTGAGCAGCACCCTGCACGCTGTCAGTCTGTTCTGCGGGTGCCGAGCTTCTCCTGGTTACTTGCAGCCATCACTGTTTCTGTCACTAATGCACACAGTTTTGAACAGTAATTTTATAGTTTACAAATGTATCATTTAAAAGTAAGATATTGTGATCCCAACTTTATTGCTAAAACATTGCTACAATGATTTGTTGTAAACTATTCAGCGTCTGACCTACAGGATTTATTTACTTGATGTTGTTTCTTTTAGATGGTAAACTTGCTCTTAGCCAAAGGGGCAAACATCAATGCTTTTGACAAAAAGGACAGAAGAGCTCTTCACTGGGCAGCGTACATGGGTAAGCCTCGGGTTGTTGTGCCTCGTTTTTAATTTGCTGGCGACAAGCTGACCATGCGTTTTACAAGGGGCAAGACACAGACCTTGCCCTGGAAAGTGAACGTGGTGTTTACCCTCAACAGGGGAAGGGATCAGCTGGTCTAAGCAGACAGTGTCCACTTACGGTTTTGCAACTGGTGAGAACTTGGCTGTGTTGTCCTTTTAATGCAACTTGTGGGCTTTTTATGTTGTTTTTTYCCTTTTGATCTTTTTATCCTGACTCTAATGCCAGCCTGAAGTGTATTCGGACTTGAGAAAATACAGGTTATTTTGAATTAGTTTTTGCTAAGAACTACATTATATAAAATGCAGATAAATGCGATCATAATTTTTGCTATTTATCTTTGTTTAAAGTAGTTAAGCGATGATGTTGTTAGAAAGTGCCTCGTAGCCTTTCCTTCTGTCAGGTGCAAATTGTCGTCATCTATTGCAGACTGGGCAAGAGCAACTGATTCAGCAATTCAGAATATCAGTGGTGTTATCAAATACTGCTTTAAAAAATCAGTTGACCTTATTGTTTCATTCAATTTAGAGACATGATTTGTTGTAGTGGAGCATTATAATTTAAAAATGCTAGAACTACATTGCTGGCGATATTAGTCATTCTTGTTCAAGATCTTTTGTGGTGGCCTAGCAATATATTCCAGACTATAATGTATAGTCTCTTACCCAAGAAGTCTTTCACCTGATCTTTCAAATGCTTACTCTTAATCCTGGCACTTCTGGAAATGGCATAATGGGAGTTTTCAAACGGTTAGAAAAGCCTGTTGTTTGTTTTGTTTTGTGTTTTTGATATGCACAAACAGATGGAAAGACTCTTGCAACAATTGTGATTTGGCTTTTGAGCTAGTGTGCTTTGAACTCTGCTCAGGAGAGATGAGAGGCTTTTACATTGTGCTGTGCAATTCCACATCTCTTTTGCTCTTAACTCTTTTCACAAACTCATGTTGTACTTTTCACAATATTTAGATAAGGTTAAAGGCCTGAACTCACAAAGCGATTTAGGAGTCTGTAGTGGAATTTGGACAGAACTTAGATAATGAGGTTGAAGCATCTCATCCTATAAACCSCCTTATTTTCCTGGATCCTTCAAAATCTTTGGGCACTGGGGAGTTTGTCAATGAAGTGTCCTAGGTCCTGCACATGACCAGAACTGCCTCTGTTGTGAAAGCGCTGCAGAAGTTCAGATGGTACCCAGCTTCATACAGTGTTTGCTCTCTTTCAGTCTGTTTGACCTAATAATTTTTTAATTATTCTAAAAAAAATAGCTCTGCTTCAACAGGAAGCATAAGGACTATCCCTCAGTTTGTCTCGCTTTAATTTTGATGTTTAGGGCCCCCTTGGGAAGTTTTGAAACCTTCAGGAAGAAGAGGAAATTAAGGCTTATAAGTTGCATTTTGAAATGCTCAGCTCTCCCTCACTAGCAAGTCCAGCGAAGGGCCACAAAGATGATTAGGGGACTGGAGCATCTCTCTTATGAGGAAAGGCTGAGAGAGCTGGGCCTGTTTAGCCTGGAGAAGAGAAGGCTGAGAGGAGATCTTATCAATGTGTACAAGTATCTGAAGGGAGGGTGTCGAGAGGATGGGGCCAGACTCTTTTCAGTGGTGCCGAGCGACAGGACGCGAGGCAATGGGCACAAACTGAAACACAGACACTTCCATCTGAACATGAGGAAAAACTTTTTCACTGTGAGGGTGACAGAGCACTGGAACAGGTTGCCCCGAGAGGTGGTGGAGTCTCCTTCTCTGGAGATATTCAAAATGCGCCTGGATGCAATCCTGTGCAATGTGCTCTAGGTGACCCTGCTTGAGCAGGGGGGTTGGACTAGATGATCTCCAGAGGTCCCTTCCAACCTCAGTGATTCTGTGATTCTGTGATTTTATAGGGAGAGCCTAATTCAGGGGTGGGCGTTTTACTCCTGAAGACAGATGTTCTGTGAGTCTGGCAATCAGCTCTCTGTTTGTGTGACTGTTGAAACTACTGTGATTATTTTAGTCTGCAAACTGAATATATATATACATATATATACAAGTTCAGATGCAAACATTTTTAGACCATATATTAATCATTTTTGCACAACTTTATGTTAATAATACAGTTCTGGAGAGTCACAAACTTGATCCAAAAATCAGTGGATTCAATAGAAAAACGTGTTGATTCTGGTAGGCTTTGGATCAAATTCTTCACTCACTTGAAGTTTGGTTTTCTGTCCTCAATGCTAATGGAAAACCTTTAATTTATCATTTATTAAATAAACTATGTACGGTCAAGAAAAAACTGAGTGTTAACAGTTGGGTCTACAGATGATGTCAACAGGGTACTTTGGGGGAGATTTATGTTGTCATGGTCCTGTGCTCACTGTTCTTTCTGCAAAAGGGAGAATAAAACATGAACTTTAGAGAAGTGATGTGGGAAAGAGGTGTGGTTTTGTTTCTTTTTAATGACTGGAAAACTAATATACTAAGGGGATATTTGACAGATGTGATGAAGATAAGTATGTATCGCATGGATTTCTTGACAAGCCCTGGAGCTTGGATTAAGAACATTTATGAGAATGTTCTTTCTCTTGTGAACTCTGAGAGCGTTGTGAAACAGCAGCAAAAAGAGCAGAGCATTAGCAAGAAAGCAGTAATTTTGGGGAAGTGATGCAGTAGGATGGTACACTCATTGATTACTATCTCTCATCTTTTGAAGGTCACCTGGAAGTTGTTGCCTTACTGATTAACCATGGTGCAGAGGTGACTTGTAAGGACAAGAAAGGTTACACTCCACTTCATGCAGCTGCATCCAATGGGCAGATTAATGTAGTAAAACATCTCCTTAATCTGGGTGTAGAGGTACGTGGTGATTTGCTGTTCCTGTGGCTTCCATGTTTCTCYGTATACTTGAAGATAGTCCTCTTTTCTTTCCATATGGACGCTGCTACAGACATTGACAGAGTTTCTAAAGAAAATAGTTCCCACTCTGTGGACCATGAAAAGTGTCTTGTGCTTCATGTAGTTTATTGGTTYGAGTGCCAGGAGACATTCTGGACTAAAAATGTCTGATATGGACAGTAAATTCCAGGCAACTCTGCTGAAGGAATCAGGGAACATATGCTATTCCTATAAGAGGAAGATGGGATAACGAAGTCTCCCTTTGCTCAGTATTCCCTTTGATACCATGAGAGGTTGTGCACAATATGTGCACTAAATATTTACTATGCTGCAGTTCAGGCAGTTTAAGTTTAGGGACCTGTATTTCTTCTGTAGATGGTGGAGGGAAGGAGAAAGATTATTTTCACCATGGAAAAAATCTTTTTTCAGGGCACAGACTTTTCTTAGTCTAATACTGTCAACCCAGTGGTCCAAAGCAGTGCGGTTCATCAGAGATGTCAAATATCATTGCATTGCATTTGCAATGATATTTCACGTATTCTGCCAGCTTTATAGCCAGCAGACTTGACCTGCCAAGAGAAAGTAAAAAGGCTATGTTCGCAGGCTGTTGACTGCGAAGTAGAAGACGAATAGGTGTTTCCTGTCTTTAGCAGTACCGTGCTAATAGCTACCTTTAACTTCGGCATTCTCCGCCACTAGGGATAGGATCTTTTAGATGGCTAGAATTTGTGGAAGAGTATTCAGATCATCCCTGAGTCTTTTGTACAACCTGTCTCACCTTATTTTACAGAACAGCAGATGAATTCTAAGCCAGTCATTAAGAAATAATGTCATCTTAATTGTATCTTCATAATACAGAGCTACTGAACGTGCGTTCTTATTGAAGTGTAAATGGCTGTATAATTTCTCCTTCCCATCACTCAGACACCTTCGCTCTCTTCCCGAAAAAAATCTGTGTAAAAAGATCTTAAGCCTGATTCTGTTCACAAAAATTCAATAGAAGTAATTATTTTTTAAAAGATTCTGAGCTTATTATTTATCCTACTTTCCCCCGTAAATGTAAAAGCTTTCCAGCTTATTAAGACTTTTATTTTCATCACTAGATAGTCCTGCTATCAGTTTTAAGCTTCAAGTTGGCTTTTAAAAATTGCCAGTGGGGTAAAAAGTTAATAATAGTAAATGTAAAGTATTCAGAATTAAGCTCTCTGGGAGTATATTTTTGTCAATGAAATTTGCTGCTGAGCAGTATGCCCTCTGACAGTTCAAGCCTCCAGCTATTTCTATTTGCAGTATGCAATGTATTATGTAAAGCAATAAGCTGATGTCTGTAATTTTAACTGTGTCTCCTTGTCTCATTTTAGATTGATGAAATGAACGTGTATGGAAATACTGCACTGCACATTGCCTGTTACAACGGTCAGGATTCTGTTGTTAATGAGCTGATTGACTATGGTGCTAATGTAAATCAGCCTAATAATAATGGATTCACTCCCTTGCATTTTGCTGCTGCCTCCACTCATGGAGCACTGTGTCTTGAACTGCTAGTGAATAATGGGGCAGATGTAAACATTCAGGTAAAACTTGCATTTCAGCTCTTCAGTTTTATTTTATCCTATTTTGCGTACGTCAAGAGTCTGGAAACTGTAGTAACGAAGTACAACGTGGCTTTCAGTCCTTCTTGGGGGAATTGACTGATGGAACAAGAGTGATGCTGAGAACATTAATTGTTAAACTGTTTGGATGAGATTAATTTACAACAGAGAAGCTCTCAGTGCCTTCATAGGTATTATGACAGCCTTAAAGTCTAGTCTAGTCTCCCACTTTCCTGAAGGCATGAACCACTGCTAAAATATAGTCCTGGGAGCTCTGTCCAAATCTTATCTCAGGGAGCAGTGGTAAGTCAAGGAACTATTCCTTTTTGATGTTTTCCTTCCCCCTGCAATATACATTTAATTAAACTTGATTCTAACAAGTTCCTCTTGACTTTCCTGAGGAAGTAAGAACTCAAGGTTTTTTATTTACTTATTCTTTATGAAGCTTGATGCTGTTTAGGATATCTGAATGCTCTTGAGATACAACTGATACATACTGATGGAGCTGAAAGAGAGTTGTTTTTATCCAGCAGAGAGGCTACTGGCATAGGTATCGGAAGACCTAGGATCTCTGAGTTCTTATAAGATCTTGGCTGCTCTGCTTTAAACTCTGTGTGTTTCAGTTTCCCATCTATAAAACTGGTCTCCTAGCATTTAACACCTATGGTAAGACCCTTGAGATCAGTGGATAGCCAGCACTCTATTTAAACTCGGAATTATTAAAATGAGGTTAGGAATTGTGCTTGCCAATGAATATGAAGCTCCATTTCAGTAAATGTGAAATGACATGAGTAGTGAGGTTGGCATCCTTCCCTTGCTATTCTCTCAGCCCCTTGGCTTTCCCAAGCTCAGTTTCTTTCTCTAGACCCCAGAACACTGCTCTCTCCTTGTTGTACCTTTCCTTCCTTGTGCCTTACCTGTTTTCTAAGCATCTTTTGTAGACCTCCTGTTTTTCATTAGATGAAAATTTTTTAACCAAAACTTTTTAATGTAGTGCCTTGTATTCTAGGATGTATCTGTAAAATGCAAATAAATAGGTTATGTTTCTTGAATCTCTCAGAGATGGCTGCAACTTAGCCTTGTGCTTCCTTTGCTTTTCTTTACTCCTCTTGATGCAAGGAGTAGGGAAAATAATAACCATAATGGGAGATGTTATTTAAAATTAATATTCAAGAATAGTACATCGTCTATTGGTAGGTTTCTACCAGGCATTGTATACAGGCAGCCAGGCTCTGAGGATAAGCTCATCTCCAGACTATTTCTAGCTCATTGCTAAAGAAGCTGTTATACTTGTGGTTTTACCTTCTGCATTTATCATCATGGATAGATTCAGTCCTACAGCCTTTGAAGCCAGTGGAGGTTTTATCTGAAGACTAGCTGTAAGATATTGAGCTATTTGTATTACCTGCTAGATTTCAAATTGTTACCGTTACTTTACGTGCTAAATGATTGTTTTTATATTTTGTTTCTGTTAGAGTAAGGATGGGAAGAGTCCACTGCATATGACAGCTGTCCATGGGAGGTTCACGCGGTCGCAGACCCTCATTCAGAATGGTGAGTCTCACTGCTGGGTCGATGACGATCTGAAAGATCAGTCATTGACAAAACTGAAATTTTCACTTGTTCTGACCCAGAGCACTCAAGAAGTACTCTGTTTAGCTCTCTGTCAAAGAGACATTCTGCTTTTGAGCTGCACTGGCAGCTCTCGTTCCACAATGTCGTCACAAGTGAAGTTTTTGGTTGTTAACAAAATCCCATGTTCCTCCAGCTGACAGTGGCCCATGTAATCTTTTGTGATTCTTAACCTGACAACAAGACTTAAAAGCTGTATTTAGGTCTTTTATCAGCTTAGAAGAAGGCACAACTTTCTCATATGATTAAAAAATGAAAAAAGATCTTCTAATTGTCCTCCCTTGGGAGTCTTGGTGCTCTGAGCTCAGATYATTTTGTCCACCCCTCCACGCAGTGACTGTACTTCTCTCACCTCCCAAAGCTCCACAACCTCTCCATAACAAACCCTCTTTTCTAAGTTTTGAATAAATACTCTGGAAGGTGAACCAGTGCCACCTTGTTTGTTCTAGGGTAGGAGACCATCAGAAAAGTAAGAAAATTAAAAATAATAATAATAATAGAAAAACAGAAAAAAATTCCTGGGGTAGCCAGGAATAGAATCTAGGATTCCTGTTTATCAGTCATATTAGATAAATATTTATTTTGTCCAAGAATACCACAGAATATAATAAATGTTAGAGCTGGAGATCTGGCAGAGGCGTTGTAGGCCACTATTTCTGGGTTGTTGGGTTTTTTGTTTTTTTTTTTTTTTTAAACTACAGCCCCAAACTTGGACATTGCAGTATCCCTTGAGAGCTACTCTGTTTGAGATGTTGAAAAGGACTGGATAGATATTCTGTAAATGTAATGATGCTTACATTTCCAGAAGATTGTGTTTTGAATGGAGATCTCTGGTAGATCACGCTTCCTTCAGGTTATCATGCAAATTGCCATCATACCACTCCTTGAATAAATAAAATAGTAATAATAAAAGGAGCTGCGGGCAAGCTGAAAGAAAATGTGCTTTAATGCAGTTTTGAATTGTTTACTCAGATATGCTCTCTGACTTATGGCTGTTGTTTGCTCTGTGTGGGATCTGTATATGAAAGGGTTGGCAGTTCTTCCTCTTTCCTTCAGTCTTCTCTACTCTTCCTCAAGTTACTTTGTCTTTGATTCTGTCTTTCTTCATTTTCCTGCCCCTATAATTTTAATGTTGTGCACAAATTTGATTGCAAATGACTTTATGCCTCATTGCCATGGGATATTGTGGAGGACAAAAGTGTGAATGGTTTATAGAAATGAAGTTTTACCCTGCACTACTTCATGAATTGACTAATGATGTCTCAAAATTTTTGACTGTTGTCTCTGAGGAGTGGTGGAGGAAGAATGGGGTACCTTAGAACTGGAAAACTGCAAGTGTGGTGCCTATCTTTAAAAGTGGGGAAAAAGAAAAGTTGGAGAATGATATAYACCAGCCAAAAATTCTGAAATGAGTGAGTGAACAAACTCTAAACACTTAGAAGATAGGGAGGCCAATCTGGCATGGATTTCTTGAGAGTAAAACATGCTGAAATGTCTCAGGTCTCTTCTACAGCAGAGTAATAGTCTTTGTGAATAGAGTGCAGTCCTCTGGCTTTTCTGTGGGCAGGTCATGTTCATGAAGTCCTCCATGGCTGGAGACTGCACAACCCCTCCCCCCCCCCCCCAATCTGTCCCAGCATTTCACTGACCTTTGTTTACCATTCAAAAATGCTATATAGCCAGACCTTTTACATGTTCTCATAAAGTATTCTCACTGCAAAGTAGTGGTGTATGGTCTGGATGAAAATATTACAGCGTGGGTGCCTAATTGGTTGAAAAACTACACTCAGAGGTTAGCAATAAATGGAGCGTTGTTGACATGGATGGTGTAGCGAGAGGATTTTCAGGTTCTTTCCTGGGTCTGGTACTGTCCAGTATTTTCATCAGAAATGTGGACGGTGAAATAGATAGTATGCTTTTAACATTTAGAGAAAACATGAACCTGGGAGCCACTGTTAGTTGGACAGAAGTGGGAGTCAGAATTGAAAGTGATCCTGTAAGACTGGAGAAGTAAGTTACGGTGCAAGCAAATGAAAGGAAAGGTACCCCTTACAGAGGGGAATTACCGGCTGCACAAACACAGAAGGGCAACAGCTGGGTAGGTGGCAGTTCCTCAGAGTAGGATCTGGGGCTTATAGTGGATCACAAGCTGAACATGAGTCAACAATGTCATACTGTTTTTAAAAAATAATAAATAAATACATAAGAGGGGGGGCAGACATCGTACAGGAATGTATAGATAGGAGCAGAGCCAGCAGGCATGAAGTAATCCTTTTGCTCAGCTCGGCATTGGTAGACTTCAGCTGTGGCACTGCTTCTGGCTTTTGGCCTTTCACTTCCAGAAGGATGTGGGCCACCTGGAGAGAACTGGCAGGGAGGCCAAGAATGGTTGGAGTGTAGCAAACCTGGCTTACAAGGAGAGTTTTGAAAGAATCAGGGTTGCTTGGGTCAAAAAGGAAACAAGGACTTGATAACAGTCTTTACACGGGTAAAAGGCTGCGGCAGAGAAGAAAGGAATAATCTGCTCTTCCTGCTTGTGAGGATAAGCCAAGAGGTGACAGGCTGAAATTGCAGCAGGAAGTTATAGTTAAGCACAGTGTAGGATTTTCTGATCATAAATAAAAGGCAAGGAGATGCTGGAACAGATTGCCTTGGGCACAGTGGAGTTCCCATCTGTGGAGGTCTCAACAGGTTAGACAGATGTCAGTCAGCAAGATCATAAAGAATAAACTGAATCATTGACTAAACCTTTTGAGGTCCCTTCTTACACTTTTTCTATAATATGGAGGAATCAATAGGTTCTTAACACAGCAGGGCAAATGCTGCCTCCCGTCCAGGACTGCGCTCAGCTTGGCAGGGCTGAGAAGATGAGCCAAAACAAGGGCAACTTGGCACTGCTCCCAGCAGCTGCTCTTGGCTGCTGTCARGCATGGGAATTGGGCCTGTAACTGGTCTGTTCTGGTTGTTCTTGCATAAGATACAAAGAAGGCACACACAATGCTTGCTGTTTGCAGTGCGAGCCTTCTGGATGAACTCCCTTTAATATCGTTGCGGTGTAGGTAGGGTTGAGTAGCTACCACTTAAAGAATGATGGCACCGTCTCAGTAATTTATTTTTGTAGTTTAATTCAAGGCAGCCGTTTGTACCTGTAGCTGAGCAGCAAGTCTGAATCATGTTATTTACCATTGTATGTCATCCTGTTCAGTGGTGGGGAAAAGTAATGTCAAATATACAGGTGAAATTGGATAGAATTGGAGAGGGCGTGAGAATGCTGCTGCCAGATGACGTGTGGTACCTATGGCTGACAGCTAGCAGCTTGCTGAGTGCTGGTTCTCCGTCTCTGAAATCACGTGTCTCTGTGGCTGGACTGGTTATGCTGCATTCATTAAGAGAGAGAGAGAACATTTGTAGTCACTAGTTCACACTTAATCTGGCTGTGTTGAACTGTATGAAAACGTCTTTTGCAGGTGGTGAGATTGACTGTGTTGATAAGGATGGTAACACCCCTCTGCATGTGGCTGCAAGATACGGACATGAGCTTCTGATTAACACCCTCATAACCAGCGGAGCTGATACTGCCAAGTAGGTTGCTGCAGCAGTGCTGTTTCTAATTATCAAGCATTATGTCCAGTGCCAGGAAACGCAGGTTCTCCTCAAGTTCTGGAGTATGAAGGTTAAAATGGATAGACATAATTATACTCCACTTCAGTTGGTGACGTGGGACTGAAATATGAATGTTTGGGAAGACAGAAGGGAAGGAAGCTCTGCCAAGCTGCTATTGTGCCAAGCCGTGGGGTTGCCAGTAGTACCAGTGCTATTTCTTTTTCCTGAAGTGCTTGATCACTATTGTTTGAGAAACTCTGTAGCAAACACTTTTTATAGGAAACACAAGTGAAAAAAATTCAAAAGCCAACCAAGGGAATTGTGTGCATATTCTTTAGTATCTAGATTAGCCTCATTTTCAGTGGCRTGCTGTACTCAGTGACTATTCCTTGTGTCATTTTGATATTACACAGGATAATCAATAGAAATGTAGTAGTGCAAAGCAGATGTTGCTTAGTATTTCTGAACCCACTGTAACTGTAGAGCCTGCCTTGATGATGCATGGTTTCTGATCTTCAGATGGCTGAAATAATAGGACTGTTTATCTGATTAGTGGATTGGGGGGCTGTTTTATGAATAGAGTGACAAGGAGTGGAAATCAGACACAAAGTTCCAAATGTCATTAGTCCTTCTGCTTCAATTCAGGTATTTTTTTTTTAAACTCTTTCACACACATATCAAGACTATACCCACAATAGACAGATATTGTGGACTGAAACATTGGGAGGTGCTTGATTTTGAAGAGTAGTTGAGTATTCATTACTTACATTCTGATCATAGTTCATTAAGGTAATGGCGTGCTATATATTCAAAGCAGACAGGGGCAAGTTAAAAACCTGATTTGGGAAAGACTGAAATGGTCTGTCAAAATAAAAAAGTAAACCTGAAAGTAAACCTACAGGTATAAGACCGGAGTAGTGCCATGCCATGAGAGATACCTGTACCAGGTGTTTAATAGCAGCATTTTATTCCTGAATATGAGTTTTCTGCAGTTAAGTGCACATCTCCGAAGTATAATTTAAGAGAGTCTTCTGCCTACAACCTACCATGGAAATCAGTGACTACTGTTGACTTACCTGATTAGGAAAACCTGCTTCCAAATATTTTGGTTTTGGTTGGTTTTGGTTTTGAAGACACTTGCAGCTCTCAATGTTTTGTTTATTTGAGGATATTTAAGAAAGTGACACATTTGCCTGTATTCCTGTGTCGACTATAATGACTGTCACCGAGCAAACTCCATCATCCAGTGATGTTAGCTGAGGCCTGTGGAATTTCATTAACATAGCCAGCATGAAGATTTTGGTGCCTAAATAGATGTATATTTTTCTTAGCTCTTTCTCCAGTACAGTAAGTCTCATTCTGTCTCTTTTCTTGAGGTTCATGGGGAAATGAGCAGCAGTGGGATAACTCACTCTTGGAATCAAGGTTATCCAGTTAGAAATTTCTTTTTCACACTTGGGTGACTGGAATATTGTTCAAAAAACCCCACTTCTTCCAGCAGCAGAAATATGTGAAGTGAGAAGTCAGCTCTGAAAAACAAGGCAGATCCAAGTGATGCCACTGTTCTAAACAGGGAGGATTGGAGTAATGGGAATGAGCTTTCATATGTGTCCCCTGAACAGGCTTTGAAAGAGAAAACTATACAGCGTTGTTAGCAGCAGCTGCCCACAGCTCAGTCAATTTTTGAGGCAATTGCATTTCAAGGAGAAAGTATGTAGGCAGTAGGAGGAACCAGTGTGAACAGCGCTGTAGAAGTGTGACACTGGTTAGCAGATGTGCAGATAGTGCATTTTGAAGGAAACCAGCCAAAACATATGCTGGGTGGAAATCTTGACTAACAGAAAAAAAATATTGCTTGAGATAAATGGGTGGAGGAGGTGATGGAGGGAAATGGCATGGCAATATAGAATATCCAATGGTAGCTTAAATAAATGAATCCACAGCTAAAAAATGCAACCTGTTTAGACAGATGCAGCAGCTTGCTGGAGCTTATGCTGTTTCCTTTCAAAGAATAGTCTATCAGATAATCTTTCAATAGATTTACTCCAAGGAAGCTGTAGSTGCTGACACTGGCAAAATTAAAATTCATACAATACCACAGGTGACTCCTTAGTGTAGTGAAGCAGCAAGAATGATGAATTTAATGTGAAGGCAAAGGAAGGATAGCACTGTGGATTTTGGAAAAAATGAGTTTTCTGAAAACAAACCAAAACTGGTCAAATACATATGCATATAATACAAAATGTATGCAATGTTGGAGAGAGCAATATATCTTTATAAACGTCCACTTTTTTTTTTTTTTTTTTGCTAAAGCTCCATAAGTCATTATGATTCATGATGAACCTTTCATAAAAGCAAGTTCTTAAATCTTTGGATCTATATCTGAAATTCTCTTCCGTGAGATGATTGTGCTCTTCCATCCATAAGTTGTCTTGCAGATATGAATCCATCTGCTATTGTTCAAGAGTTCRTCATTTTTTAAAAATGCATTTGCTGAAGCAAGCAGTAGATGATAATCTTGTGGAGAAAACTGGTTTCAGAGGTTTCATGTTTATGTGCACTTGGAGCACTGCCTGTAGAATAATATTTCTAGAATAACAAGACACTTTTTACAAAACAATGCCAAATGACAGAGGCCAAGACATCCAAACCCAGAAGTCTTCTCAGAGTGAAAACAGTGGCATGCTTGTTGACTGAACTGGGTTGATTTGCTGATTTAGTAAAAGCTGCTGAGTGCCCAGCTTTTTTGAAAACTCTGTGGTTGCTTGATAAAGGTATAGTCTAAGGGTGTAGGTGCCTATTCCCCCCCCCCCCCAGTGTGTCTGCTCTGAATAGTTTATAGTGTAGTTGAAAAGAGGGTCATGTGTTAACAGGGGGGAAAAACAAGGCAAAAGTGAGCATGTGAGGAGACTAGCTGGAGCAAGTAAAAAAAATAAGATGTTTAGTTCTTAGGATGTGGAAGAAACTGCAAGTGTTATTGCAGCCTGAAGGAAGGTGTGAAGAAGAGTAACCAGTTGCAAAGAATCATCAGAGGAACAAGAGGTCAAATATTGTGGAACAGTGCAGGAGAGCAAAGTTTTCAGTTTCTGCACAAATAAATGTGGTGTGTATATATGGTATACAGTATGCATTATATGTTTATGCATTATATATACTAAGTGTAAAACATATTTAAGTTAAAGTCTTACATATTTTGACTAGAACTGGATGTGGAAAGGATGGGCTAATTGCATGATGTGCAAATGTGGCTACAAGACAGAAAGTGTTTAAATGCCTTGATGGTGGTGCTTGGAAGTGAGAGACCCTCGAGCCCCAGTGGAGAGGGAAGAAGTGGAGGTTTTGAAAATCCGAGTGAGAGTTATCTAAAGTGTGTTAACTGCAGTAAAAATGGATTTCAGAAATAATACTGAGAAGGCTTCAGCATTTACTTTTGCCTCAGGATGGCAGTTGCGGCATGCGTAGCGGCTGCAGGAATTTGCGTGTTCCAGGCTGGGAACTGGCTCTAAGCAATAGCCGCGCTCTTACCTCCTTCCTCACCGTATTTTCATCTGAGTTTTTGCAAATCTTGCTGCCACATTCTGTTCATAATGTCATGCCAAGATTTTGCTGTATCTGAGTATTTTTACCTCCTGAGCTAGATGGTGAGGAAATACAGATAAAATTAACAAGGCAAGAAGAAGCTGCCTTTATAGAAGGAGCTTCTCGTGCGCTGTGTTTGTACGTAACCTGCATTTTTCCGTGACTCTCTGTAATGAGACTGTTGTGCCTTTCAGGTGTGGGATCCACAACATGTTCCCTTTACACTTAGCAGCACTAAACGCTCACTCAGACTGCTGCAGGAAGTTGTTGTCATCGGGTAAGTAACTCCAGCAGTGTCCGTGGAGCTTGAGTAACCTGTGTCTGTGCTGCTTCAGGCCCCTTTATATTCGCTGTTGTGAGTCGTTCCAATGAAAGACTTCCCGTGCCGCCGCGTTGGGCGGTGTGGTGCGGCGTCTGTCCGGGTCCGAGGCGCGCGAGGCTTTCCCAGCGGCCGGCAGGGAATTCCTCGCGTGCTGGGGCCATCGCGCGTGCGGCCCTTTTCTCCTGGCACTCGCAGGGGGTTTGTGTGCATTCAGCAGGACGAGGGACGAAACTGAGGACCCTTCTCCGTATTGTAGGAATGTCAGGCCCTGTTTGGTTTKGTTTTGTTTTCCTAAAGTAATAATTCAGGAAATTATCTCCTTGAGGCCTGCCCTGGAGCAGGTATTTACATCTCACTGAAGACAATAGGTTTTAAATTCGTGCTGGAGTATGTTTCTGAATCGGAGCCAGAGTAAAGAAAATAGGTTGGCCAAAGCTCTGCGGGCACGCAGAATGAAATTAGTTAAAGTGCAGTATCCTAAGAGCAGTCGCTGAATCCAAAGCAGAAGCAGCAAGAGTTTGCTGACACAAATGTTTTAAAAGAAGCAGTAATCAGGTGCCAAATCCTGAATCCTTTTTTTCCAGGCAGGAGTTCCCATGAGCAAAAACCAAGGCAGATCATACGTTTTTTTCTAGAAAACTGTTTCATTACTTAACATTTAAAATCTCCTACAACTACTCTTTTCCATGAACATGAGTCCTGTAGGATATTAAGAAGTGTGAAAAATGTTAATTACATGCACTGCTACAGCAAACCCTGGTGTGCTCTGGCCTTGGCCACCACATCAGAAGGAAGGGAGAAAGCTCAGGGTGAGGAGAGTTGATGGTGTCAGGCTTGGCTCTCCGGCCTCGTGCGTCCTGACGGCTGCCCCTGCGCGTCCCTCGAAGCCCGTTCCAAAACCGAAATCCTGCCGGAAAACCCCATGCAATGAAAACAGCCCTGTTTCACGCGCAGGCTAGCTCTGTGGACTTTCTCACTTCTTCACGTTTTCTGTCCTCGTGTCCCGCTGTCACRGTCCTCTCGACCAGGATGTCTCCGCGAATGCCTGGCGCGTGGTTTCGGCAGGGGCGCGGCGCAGCGCTCCGGCTGGCGGGAGCTGCTCGGCGGCCTCGCGGCGCGCTCTGGAGAGCTGCCGAGCTGGAGCGGCCGCTCGCCGTTTCCGTGACGACCTCTTTCTGACTGTAGTTGCTTACGTTCTGTTTTTCCTCACTAACTGATTTTTCTGTCTCTGCAATGTTTCTTGTGGTTTAACTAGGACAAAAGTATAGCATAGTGTCCTTGTTTAGTAATGAGCACGTGCTGTCTGCAGGCTTTGAAATAGACACCCCCGACAGCTTTGGGAGAACCTGCCTCCACGCCGCCGCCGCAGGAGGGTGAGTACTCCGAGCCGCAGCTCTTCCCCGCTCTCCTCGGATTTGGTTGCGGATCGGGTGCAAGTCCGCTTGGCTGTGCCATCCGCAAAGGAGTTTATTGTGGTGCAAGGGAAGCAAAACAATTTGCCGTAAATCCTGGTGGCTTGAGGCTCTCTTTTGCTATGGCCCTCGTGCAGGGGTTGCATGCAAGGTGAAGGAGATAGGCTGCCCCCCCAAAGACAGCTGGGCTGCCTTTGAAACATGGCTTTCTGGGGTAAAARCTCTTCCTTTTCATGCCCCTGTAAAGACTGCTTGGCCTTTGGGTGGGGATGCTGCATACTCGCCAGGGCTTTTTAGTGGCCAGACTTGCCGCCGAGGGCTCACGGTCAGCAGGAAAAGGTCAGCGCCTAGCAGCAAAGTGCAGGGAGGAGAAGGAGCTGTGGCTCCTGGGTGCTGCTGCCACACTGCAGCTATTCCCTGCCTCCTCCTGCGGGCTGTGTTCTCTCCTCGAAAATGCAACTACGCAACCGTTCCCGTCCGAATGCCTTCCTGGAGTCTAAGTGTGGTTCACCTCCCTCCCTCCCTCCCATTTTTCAGGTGCAAGTTTAAAAGTTTCTAAAAGAAGTTCACCAAACTAGAGAGGGGGTTGTCCTCTTAGGGTGATGCATTACTGATGGGTGATGGGAGCCCGGAAATGGAAAGAGATGAAAACTGAAATACATCAGTTTAATTTGTAACTGTAGCATCCAGGTAGTTTAAATAGTTCCAAGTAATTGTCAGGGGAGTCCTGCGAAGTTAACCTAGCCGGAGGAGAAGACGTTTGGCAAGAACTGAGTTTCGACTCTTCTGTTGAGCACTTGATGCCCAGAAGACAGATAAAAATGGAGCCTTGGCTGGAACCCAGCTTAGATTCTCCATGGTTATAGCAAGCAGAAATGGTCATCCACAGTGACTACTTGGCAGTCTGTCTACAAGTTGTTTTTACTCCTTGGGGGACCAGAATGTAGATTGCAAAATTTTCACTGTTACAAGCATCTAATGAAATTGTTCCAAGAGCTGTTTTTATTGTTCTTGTGGTACACTTCTTATTGATACTTGTGTCATATTATTRGTAGAGAAGGTATGATTATTGCTGGAATTGACCTTATTATAGTGTACACTCCAGATACTACCTCTTACTATATGGCCAGACCCCAAAAGATTRATTAAAAAAACTGGAAGTCCAAAAGAGGAGGAGAGGCTTCATAAGAAGCAAAAGTGGCTCATGAAAACAAGCCATATTTTTTCAGTGGTTTACTGCAGTTGTCATCACTAACAAGTACTTTTATTTTTAGTACATTGTGGTGAGTGTTTTGTAGATATTTTATGCGATAGCAATTTAGACCAAGGATGAACATATGCCAGCATATTGCATCCAATCTTCTTTTTCCTGGAGCTATAGAAGAGCTTTTTTTTCTTTTTTTCTTTTTTTCTTTTTT
>NW_020450826.1:81022-125655 GCF_003343035.1 Apteryx rowi | reverse complement strand
TTTTTTCTTCTTTCTTTTTTCTTTTTTTTCTTTTTTCCTCTGACATATGCCTGTAACTGCCATTACATTGATCAGAGTTGTATGGGTACTAGGAAGAGAACATACTTCAAAGGCCTGCACTTCTGGTTCTGAACAGAAGTGATTCTTTGCCCTTGTGAGTGACAAGGGGTCTTGGAAAGTGCTAGGCATCTTTACATCATTTTCTGCTTTACTCTCATACATTTATTTGCTTGAATTACAAAAGATGTGAGAATTCAGCTGTTTTATTTTCCATTAAGAATCACCTGAGTTTAAACAAGCTGAAGAAGAAGTTATAATTTAATAAATTCTTTAAACAGATATAAAGAACAGAGCCCAACTCACCCACTGATATAAATGCAATATTGATATAACAGCAGTTTAAAATATCTATGCCCCTTATTCAGCAAAGCACTTAAACACATGCTTAAATCTATCAATATTCAACAAATTATGTGAGAATAAATGTAAAACTAACTGTTGTGATTAAATCTCACTGAAATAAACAGAATTTGAGCAAAGTGCTTACTGTTAKATGTTTTGCTGAATGGGGGTGGACTTCGTTAAATGTCACCTCTTCATTATTAGACTGGTATTTTATAAGCTAGCAACAGTTTTCTTTTAAGGTTCTCTTATAAAATACCAGCTCAGTGTGGGAAGCATTAGAGTACAGCACCCTTTGGAAATACCCAAGCACTCTGAATTCAGATCATATTTACTGCTCTCTCTTGAAATAATTGATTTATTTTTGCTTCAGTGGAAGAGAATTCTGATTTTTTTCTAGAAATAAAGGAGTAGATTTATAAAGCTTCATTTGTAGTTTGTTGTGGTTGTAGTTGGCCATACCCTATTTCTGCATGGCAAATAGTGGAGCAACTTTTTTCTTTTGAAGCGGGGAGGGACAGCCAAGGTGTAAGCTTCTGTTTTGTTCATGCTTTTTCTTTACTTCTCTTTTCAGTAACGTTGAATGTATAAAACTCTTGCAAAGCAGTGGAGCAGATTTTAATAAGAAGGACAAATGTGGGAGGTACGTAAATCATAAAGCTCATTTGAAAAAAAAAAAAAAAAGTATCAGGCAAACAAGAAAGACAACCTTGGTCTGGAAATCATAGGTTTCATGAAAAACACTAAACAGTAAAATAGATTGGCCTTCCCTACAGAACTCGGATGCGGCAGTTATATGCCAAACAGACAGGTGCAGACTTCWTTAAATACATAAAAACCAAGCTCACCCTCTTGAGTTTTCAGTTTTAAAAATAACACAGGCTTATTTTTTTCCTTATTGCTTTTCTTACTGCCTAGATTCTTGTGCTTTTGTGCCCAAGACAGCACCWGGGTAAAGATGGAAAGGATTGCTGCTATTTGATATACTTCCTAGTTTTTTTTTCCCTATATGAAGTGTTGCCATTAGTGTTGCTATGCCAGGAATGGATGCAGAGATTTCACTCCCTGATTGCTCCAGAATATTTGTTCAGCATTTTCCCATATTTTTTTTTAAACAAAGCCAAAGTTTTCTGAAGCAGGAACCTAGTCATTCCCCAAAACCTCAGAGTGAACTTAGAACATGAGAAGAGCTGTAGCCCACTGAATAGCATCACTTGACTTAGCACACTGCGTCTCATGTGATAGCAGATAGTGCCATCACGCAGTTATCCGTCACCATTATGGCCTTACCACCCCAGAATAGGTACCGGCACAGTGTGCTTAACTTCCCACGCTGCAAGCCATCTGGTGGCTTCAAAGGCTACTCATGGCATGGCAAGCTCAGGAGGTGCGCAAGTTTTGCCGGGACTCGGGCAGGATGGTAAGAGATGCGGGCTTGTCTTGCCATCTTGAAATTCAGATAAATAAGTTACTCTTCTGCCTACCCTCCCAAATGTTAAAAATGGATACCCATCTTTAAGCATTAGGTTGTCTAGGGTCTATCTGAAGATATTTCCAAATTGCAGCTGTTTGAGAGAACCCAGCATAAAACTCCCATATCAGCAAACGGTTCCCCTTGCCCATGTTATGTATGAGAATGAAAAAATGAGCACTACAGTGAGCTTGCGCAAAACTGAGTAGCAAGCAGTGTTTTTTAAAGCTGTGGGGTCACCCTGTCTAGTGATCAGGCCTTTTCCATTTTATCAGGGATTGCTCTTTGTCATCCACCCTCAGTTGTACCAGTGAGGTACAAAAGCACTGCAAGGAGTTTAGGTTTCTTCCTCTAAGCCCTGCAAACCTCGATGGGTGTGTGTACTTCTGCAGGTTGCTTTAGGTCGGTGAGGAAGGTGAATTCCAGGTAAACTGTTGAAGACAGCAGCTGTGTTGGAACTGAAGACACTGCACAGGTCCTCCTTAAGTACTCGTGGTGTTACTTATTTCAGAGAGAAAGTAGTAAATGTGCTGAGAGGTTAAACGTGCTCGTTAATTCTTTGTCAGATAATTTTTGCTTTTGTCATTATACTAATGTAAATGAATTACAGCTGAAAGGTTCTGGCCTGGCTCGGGCATTTTGTGTGGCATTGCTTGGTGGAGGGGCAGTAGTGGTTGTTAGTCATATCCTCTAAATATACGCACTGGAAGTGTGCCAAATATTTCAATAAAAATGAAGGCATTCTTCTGTCCCATTTAAATGAAGCAGGTTCAAAAGTGAACTATTCTTTGGCTGATTTTTTTATCTTACAGCTTCCCCCAAATAAAAAGTAGCTTATTTTAGGGGACAAATTAATTGGATTGGTTGAGGACTTCTGCGTAGCAGAGGGAGCCTTTGCAAATTTCAACGCTTTGGAAATTGTGCTAACAACATGAGCTCTCTCTGAATGACATTCAGGCTTTGCATGGCGAGTGCCAAGTGTGTGGCATGCTGAACTTTCCTGCACAGTGGATCTTTTCTTGGATTTTGGAATTCCTCAGAGGGACAGGATCACCCCATGTTTCTGTCACGGTCCGCCTCATATGTTGCAGAACTGCGCTGTGATGATTTTGGAGTTAAATCCTAACTCCAGTTTCATYGTCTGAAGGGGGCTGCCTCTGTGGGCTAACGCTGGGCAGCTGAAGCTCTTCAAGCAACTGGCGCTGAGCCTTAGGCAGAGGCAGGTTTAATGACTAAGACACGCTTCCCCTGTTATGCTGAATAGCACTGCATAGCAGGTGGATTATCAGGCTGCAGCTAACTCAAATTTAATTCTGTTCTATGGGCAAAGAAGCTTTTAAAGCCTCGATTATGTGTGCATAATAAAAAATAAAAGCGCAACAGTACTATGAAAATTCTGCATAAACAGATGAGTTTATATGTGTGAGTGTGTAAAAAAAGCAACTGTAAGGAAGGGGATAATAAAGCCTAGTTCAGCTGCCTGTGGAAAAATGTGTGGCAGTCAACTCCAGTTCTCATGCATAAAGTGTACATTTGAACAACCTTGGGTTAGAAAGAGCTTAATCTGCTCCCATTTGGGAATATTCTTGAGGCAAGAGAAAGGCTTTGTGTGTCTCCAGGACATAGGTTTTGTTGTTTTCTTTTTTGGGGGTGGTAGGAGAAGGATTTACTCTATAGTTATCTTTGAATTTCTTTAAGGTTTGTTCAACCCTGAAACTTAAACAGGCTCAGGAATAGGTGTAGCCAGCACTATGGTTGTGTTAGGTGTGTGAAACATCTGCAAAGTGAAGTTGTTAGGAATAAGCTTTCCTACGCTCCTTGTGGGCAGCAGTTCCAGCTGAATGATGTGCTGTGAGGGACACTGTGCTTTGCTCTGCCGCCTCCCAACTGCAAGAAAGTCACGTGTATACAGAGCAACAGCAGAGGCTTTCATTGGGAATAAGTTGTTTGCAAGCCATGGATGGAGGGTCCCTATGCTACTAGGCTTGGTGGGAGCAGTATTCTTCTTGTAGGAGCATCAAAACCTCATATTAACACAGTATTTTGTTAAATTTGCATAACTTTGCATTTCAGTGTAAGAACATAACGACCTGGTATTGTCACTTGGAAGTCTGTGCGAGTGCTACAGTTAAGATTTATTTTTATCACCCATGCTGTGTATGAGAATCTGAGCTAACGAGTTGCACTTGCATTCCAGGACACCTCTGCACTATGCAGCTGCAAATTGTCATTTCCACTGTATTGAGACACTGGTGACAACGGGAGCCAACGTTAATGAAACAGATGACTGGGGACGCACCCCTTTGCACTATGCTGCTGCTTCTGACATGGACCGCAAGTAAGAAAGCCTATTTGTATTTCTTGTTTAGTGTTCTGCTAGATCAGCGTCATGCTACTATCTTCATGCTGCAATGTCATTTGAACCAAAAAATAATCAAGCTAGCAAGGGGATTCCCCTCAGATGTACGCACAGCTCCATACTGAATTGCTCCGACTGTAAACCAAGTCCCCAGATGAGGTGGTATTTCAGCTACATAGTTTACCTTTGAGGTGACGCACAGTTTTGCAGTGTTGCCACCTTGTCCTACTGAACTGTTCTCCCAACAGTTTGTCTTCTGTTTTCCTCTGTGTGGTTTCCTCACAAGAGGAAGATCAGAGAATTTTCTGCATGTGCTCCGCCATCCCTTTGGAAGGGAGGGAGCAAGAGGCAACAGGAGGAGAGGTTTTTCCAGATGGACTGTAGCAACAGACAGACATCTGCCGTTCTGACAGACGTGCTGGCAGAAATGGGATAGATCTATCCATCGACCTCTCCACTCTCAGAGCTCATAAAACATTGACCCTCTCCCAGCTAGGTTGCTTTTTAGAGATTTTAAAGACAGAGAGGACAGAATGCAGTGCTGGTCTTGTGGGAAAGGGCTGGAAGGGGGGATYGGCTGCAGAGCTTACAAGTTCTGTGGTTGGTCACTGCAATTTCTAATTCCCAGTTTGTTGCATATTTTGGCAATCACTTCTTTCTACTGTGTAAAACACACTCAGTTATCCTATTAGTTCTCTCTTGAAACTATTAGCCGCCTGTATTTATTTTAGATCTTCCCAAGCTTCTCTTACTTCCCTGCCTCTTTCCTTCAGACTCCAAGGGACTATTTTCTTTGATTTCTTGTATAGTGAGGTCTGGTAAAATGTTTGGCTTATGGTTCTTTTCCAGCATAATACTACCTCAGAGCCCCTCCAGGAAGTCTTCTGCATAACCTCATGGTAGAAGTTTGGATGTCATAGCAGAACATCATTGGCTTCTTAATCATTTGCTGCAATAATACCAATATCAGAAGCTTCTTCCCTGTCACCCTTAAACCTGAATAGCGCTGAGTAGCAAGCAGCAGGATCTTCAAAGGACTGTGCTTGCTGCTACTAGAGAGGGACTTTCATGGACAGTGCAGAGTAGGGTGATATGAAGGCTTTTGCCACTGGATGTTTCTAATTCTGTCCTGTCACAGAGAGTTGTTACTCTTGGTGTTGAGAACTGTGATTCAGCGTGTTGTTTTTCAGCCTTTGGCTCTCCGTAGATGGGGCTCCTGCATGTAAACAAGCCTGATTTTGTAGGTCAGCATAGTTTTTTCTGCTGAACGGGGACAAACTCCCAAGGTCAGGCAATTTCAGTCCAAAGTGCACTCAAAATTTCTAACTTTGGATGCGGGCAATTTAAGTGCAGGGAGAATTCTTGGTGTAACAAGAATTGAGAGGCTGACCTACTGCTTCAGTTGTGTTGGTAGCTGTTGTTGCTTATGGTCTTCAGAATGAACGTACCCCTTTCTGCAGGGGAAGGCAGGGAGGCAATTTCATTAAATAGATAACTAGAGTTTCTGAGTATCTATTGTTTCTACAGATCACCACTTATTCTGTTCAGACACTCTTATTTTGGGATTTCACTGATTCGTAGTTCCTTGAAAGCAGTTATAGGTAGGACTTTCACCTGTTATGGGAGATGTTTAAAATCCTGGTCAATGCACAGGTATCTCCTACTATTGTCAGAGCTTTGAACAACTGTGTTGATTCAGCATAGCATGTGAGCACCTTCTGTGAGCTTACCAAATTAATATTCAGGGGGTTTTGGTATTGATAAATAAGTTTTCTTTATGAGGCAGTGGACGTTAGACAGACCCTGGGTTTGTAAAACAAACCATATTGCTACTTACCCATGCGAAGAATGTCAAATCTTGATATGAGAAATGGGAAACTGAACATTAAGGAAGGTATGTACATACTGTTCTGCTTTGTGCAGAATCCAGTCTGGAATATGTATGTTATATAGGAATTCAGATTAGCAAACTGTACTTCTACAAACCTTTTAAGCCACAAATTTGTGATGATTCAGAATAGTTTGGAAGTATATATTCTGTGGTAGCCTTGGTGGCCAAGTAATGTCTGTGTAAAGATTGTAATCCTCTGCCAGCTGTCCATCTGGCTGGGATGCATGGCTGCCAAAAATGGGCCAGGCGTGCAGGAATACTAAGATATACTCAGCTCTGTAAAGAATCTGACTGGGATATCCTTGCAGGGTTGCCAAGTATTTCACAGAAAGTGAGAAGAGTCAGCAACAGAGCTAATGCAGAGTCAAGAGAGACTAGGTTAGTATCAGTGTCTCAGTTTCCCAGAGCTCCAAATCTCAAATATTAGAGAAGCACAGCGGGTTCCTGTAGGAAGAAGCAAGCCATGGTAACCCTGAGTTGCTCTCTGCAAAGGAAACAAAAGACAAGACACAAGGGAAACTGTGAGATTATAGAAAGTGATGATCAAACTGTTTTTGGCAGAAATCAGAACTTTACGATTTTTTGTTCTTTTTGTTTGTTTGTTTGTTTGTTTGTTTGACGTTGACTTGCCAGATGATAAACTGCCGTGTTGTAGGTGTCTCCCTTGTTTGGAAAACTTATTAGCTGCAGGCCCATGCAGTGCACACATTTACCTTTGTGATTTTTACTGTTGACTGGAGATCAACTGAAGGCAAGATTGGGGATGGGTGGCAGACGGCATCAAAATCACTGATGTGATATTTTGAAAATAAGTTGCATTTTTCTGTCCTCTATGTTAAGAAGAAAGAATATTTTAGGTAACTCCCATGAAAATGCTGAAGAACTTGAAAGAGCCAGTGAGATGAAGGAAAAAGAAGCTGCATTGTAAGTTTGGAGTCAATACAGCAGTTAGACTCCATTTCTGGAGAACGCCACTGCTTTGGGCTGCAGTTTATGCTCCCTGTTTTGCTCATTCATTGCTCTGCTAAAGAGAACGCTTAGCATTAATGAGGGCTAACCTAAAGAAAAAAGCTTTCTGCTCTTCTCTGTGACCATATTCCTTAATATTTCTGTTTCTCTGCTTGTTGCTCTTTCCTAACTGAAAATGTGCTGATTTACTAATTTAATAATTCTTTAGTATCATGCACTTATTTTAATGTTTTGCGCTGGCTTTGTTTGTTGCAAAGAGAAGTTGACCAGTGGCTTCCACAATGTCTTTGCTCAGTCTGACGTTTTCATCTAGCTGCTTATTATTTCCTTGTTTTAAAATTCCTTTTTTTTTAATATGATCGCCTTACATTCACTATGAATTTCTAGCTATGGAAGAAAGCAATAATAAGAAAATTATAATTTCTTCAAGATGAGAGGAAAAAAAAAAGCCACGAGCTATTAAGAGCAGAAGGGATCCTTTGAAAAATATGTAGTTTTAAAGACATTTCCAACAAAGAAATAAATATATTTATATACATACATGCCAGGAAAATAATTAGGATAAGCCCTTATTTTTCAGCTTACCACCAGTATGTGTTTGGAGACCAATGGTTTGATCAGTGAGTTTTTACATATTATAGTAACAATTCTAGCTCTCCTGAATTGGGTACATCATGGTACAGAGAAATGTAGTTTTCTTTCTTGTTTTGTAATAAAAAATCATTTTACAATCTAGAGTGACAGCAAAGGCTGAGCTGAAGGCTGTTTTTATAAAGAAGATCTTCAAAGATGATCAGGGATTTCCTGTATAAAAAATTTGGCAAATGTATATAGGAACAGCTGGTGAAAGCAGGGAAACCCATAAGTGATTTAAGGTGCTGTTAGAAATACAGAATTAACTGTCAGTCTCCAGTGTCACTCCTAGTAGTGGCGGGGAACGAGTCTGTTAAATATTGTGAGCTGTCCATTAAACTAATAAATTGTTCCCAGGTGTCTAGAGTTCCTGCTTCAAAATGATGCCAATCCATCCATGCAAGACAAAGAGGGGTACAACACGGTGCACTACGCCGCTGCATACGGGCACCGACAGTGCTTGGAACTGGTGAGTGTGCTCAGGACGTACACGCTGCTGTGGTGAACTCCCCTGAGTGGTTGGTTATTCTCTGAGTTCTTTGGATAGTCACAAAGCTGTAGATACCTGCAGTGTGGTGTACTAAAGTCAAATACATGCAACCAGGTGTAGCTTAACTATGTGATAATCTTGATAATCCGGTCTTTGTTTAACAAGGTTATGCTTACATGTTGTGTTTTAGTGGAGCTTGTGTGTGTTTAAAATGGCTCAAATAATTTTTAACTGTGATCAAAATATTCCTTGTGAATGTGCCAGTCATAGAGGATAGTTCCCAGTGCATGACAGTGTATGTGCCTTTTGTAGATGTCATGTTAACTAACTTGCATACTGAGAGAGTAAGTAGCTTTTGAATGATGTGTGTTGTCAGCTGCTTACCTGCGGTGTCTTTTTGCCTCTGATGCAGCAGTAGCAGCATTGATAATTTTACCACAATCAACATTAACCTTGTACGCAAACATAATTTTCACTTTTTTTTAATCCTGCATGAGTGATTAGAAATCGCATCTGGCAGAAAGCCAAACATTTTTTGCCAAAAATCGGATTTGCAGGATGTGTAGAATGGGTTCAGAGAAGTTTGAGAGTTATAAAGCAAGTGTCATGAAGATGGAGGTTAACTGAACTGCTTGATGCACATTCAGAGGGTGATACCCCATTATTGTGTCACATATAAGTAGTCTCTAATTCCTTTAAAAAAGATATAATTAGAAAATTATACAGATATTCAGACTTTAGTAAGAGTAGAACTGTGTGCTGTTTTAGTGTTTTATGTTTGGTTCCTTCTTTGTTTAACGGGCCAGAGTACTTAATTATTAAAAAGGATTTCTGCACAACACACACTGCTTTCATACCACACTTATCAGTGATGGCAGTTACTGCTACCGTAGGAGAAATACTGCTGTTGGCCTACATCAAGGTCACAAGAGCTGGGAGATGTTGACCTGTAATCAGACCAGGGCAGCCCTGGGTCAGAATTTCAGGAGAGGCGTTAAGCCTTTTTAGCTCCCACCTGCAAGCACGTTTATTTAGGACGCTTAAAATATCACTGCTCCTTTGTTGCTTGTGGCAGCTGCTTGGCCTTTCTGTGTTCAGAGCCTTCTCCTGGAGTTGTTCTTGCACGATCCTGCCCGTGGGGATGGAGGGGCTTGCTGCTGAGCCTGGTGTGGGTTTGGAGCAAAAGCAAATGCTCTCGGTATTTGAAGGGTGTGTGTATATATAGAGCAGCCTCCTTTGCGCTGCATACTAGCCTACGCTTGTATGGCTGCAGCAGTATGTATCGCTGTCATACCCGTGTCTTATCACCAGGTTCTTGCAGGACCTGCACACAGAGAGCTCTCCGTATGAGTGTCTTCTCCRGGGGATTTTCTTTCAGCCTTCGTATCATAGTCCCTATGTGCCACTGGCTACAGAGAGGGTGCAGAGCAAGGTCCCCTCTCTTTTCTTTTCCTTGTTGCTGGGCACGTTTTCCGGCAATACATCAATTACAGACAATAGCCTGCTATTGAGGCTCGGTGTTGCTTAGGCACGCTAGGCAAAAGGAAGAACTGGGAATGCAGCGTGTGTCAGAGGTGCTGAGTATTTCTTTAATTTAGAAGGCTGAAATGCAAACTGTGGGCCAGAGACAGCCATGCAGCAAGTGCTCTGTTTGGACAGAGAAATTCCATGTTTCTGTATGTTAATCCTCCCATATTTGTGCCTATTGCTGCAGCAGAGAAACCAAAGGCATGTATCATTTGCAGAGTTACAATCATACATCTATTCTGTGTACAGCTGCAAAGGAAAACTGCCATGAATTTTAGCCTTTTGCATGCAAAGGACTGCTATCATGTATTAGACTGTCTACCTGAAAGTTTTATGGGGACCAGGATTTTGCTATTGGTGTTAAGAGGCTGGCAGGCACTTCACTTTATCTCTGGAATACRAAATTTATATGTACTACAAAGCGTTTGTGCTTGATTAACAGTAGCACCAGAACTTGTCATCTTTACAGCCCCCATCAGAAGCAGCTGATTTCATATTATTCATGTGAGAGTTTTCCCTTAGTTCTAGTGAGTTACTGAGTCCTGAGTTTAATAACTAGTTATACTTAGTAACAGTGACTGATTGATTAATACAGGCACCACCTTTACACTGTTCTTTCTTGCATTGCTTTGTATTCATTGTGACAAGAGAGCTGGGACCAAAGTCTTGAGTAGCTAAAAGTGCAGTGGGTATGAAATGGAAATAATCTTCGTGCCTGCATTTATTCAGTTATTCCAAGGTGAGAGTCTCTGGCGCTGAGAGTATTTCACATCAATTGTCAATTGATGATAAAGCATCAATYGTCAATGATCTCATCTGATAAAGCAGCATCTTCTGTAGACATCACTACCTCACAACGTAATCGAATTGTTTTTGAGGGAGTTATGGTTATTCGTGGCTATTTGAAGACTGTGCCTAAAAGGTACAGTGAGAATTCCTGTGGGCCAGGTGGAAAGGACCTCACCGCGCTGCCGCGGGTACCTGGTGGTTCAGCTGCCGCTTCCTGGGCTCTCTGTGGCAGACCTATGGCAAGGATTTCGTCACGAACCATAATCTTTATTTCTGGTAGCTGTTAGCCACAGTACATTGACTGCTGTAGTTATTCAGAGTTAAATGAAGCAGCCGCTAAGTTTTGCTTGCTTCTAGGCATGACTTTTATCTATAAGCCCCTTCTTTTCCACGTAGGCAGAGAGAACAGTAAAGTCATCAAATGCCATCTTATTCCTCAAGCCTTCTGTTTGTCTGCTTTGGCAGCTAAACTAAGGGAGATCCAGCAAATTGCAATACCCCTTGTGCCTTATCCCTCTCCTGAGTAACACTGGGCTCTCCTCCTTCCCGGCCCAGGCCCTGCCGAGTGCAGTTAGACGGCTGGGCTGGCTTTGAGCGCTGGTGTGCAGAGCAGGTGCTCCAGGGCAGCTGCCCGGGTCCGGGGCGCACGTGGCTGGATTTACTGCTGCGTCTTAGGGATGCTTCTCATTTTTGTTTTTCTTCTCTTCAGTGCTAATTCAAAGGGGAATGAGATTCACAGTATTTCTAGCTGCTCTTACTGAAGTATTTATCTCTGGCACCCATTTTAAAGGAACAGTAGGAGCCCAGCAGCCTTGATTCCAATATAAACATGTCTGTAGATAGGAAAGGAAACTTCTTGTTTGGGCTTCACGATGACACTTTTTTTCCCTAGCGCTTAAATCAGTCTGATGAAATGAATTATAAAAAGACAAATGAATTTAGGAGTCTTACATAAAAATGCTAACTTAGAACCATGAATAAGATATATCCCAGGAACTCTGACATATAGAACACTTTTTCTAAAAGATTTCCAATCTTTTCCATCCTGAAGAAGAGATTTTCAGGCAGGATTATTGAAATAAAAACATTATTTTTCAGTGCCAAGTTAACTGTTACCTTACTGTCTTATCTTTTTAGTAAATATTTGCATTTTATTACTGATTGGTCATAGATGGAAGTATGTAGGAATTATTCCCCCTAGAACAAGACAGTTCTTTACAGGCATAAAAATGTCAGAGGAAAAGTTCATATAAAATATGAAGCTCTAATTCTGGTCAAAACTAAGACAAGGTGGATGCAAAACTGAGGCAGATTTTACAAGTCAGATAATTAATATTTCCCTCATGCACTTTGCCAAACAATGAGGAAAAGTTGGGAAGAAGATACCCTGTGGGATTTGATTCTTTCCCTTGTTTCAGGGTCCACCAAATGAACTTTTCACATATGAAAAATTCCAGTGGGACTGCTCTTGTGCGTAAAGTTAAGCAGGGAACATATTGGTAGTAAATGCTTGTAGGACAGAGGCCTTAATCAAGAAATGAAACTCTTTCAGTGTTCCAGAATACATGGAAACTTATCAAGGATCTTGTAAGATTAGTTATTTTGGGGCCTTTATGACTCATATTTAAAATATCCTACTTTAAATAAATGGTTACTTTTAAAAAGACATAAAGAAGAAGATGTAGTATCAAATGAAGTTCCCTTAGCTGAGGAATCTGGTCTGTGCTTTAAGCATGATAGCTTCTCAGCATTACAAAGTATTTATATATTTGAGTACAGTTTGGGAAAGACTGATTGATTTATGAAATTTTTTTTTTGACTTTTTGGCTTTTGTGTTCAATGTGAGTCCAATACCTTTGGAGGAATTTAACTAAATTTCTGTGTGGAAAGAGGAGTGGTATTAGGAGAAATAAAGAACAAGAATGAAAAGGTCATATCCTCTGACCCAAACAAATGAAATTCGTGTGTTCGACCACAGTTTTCTCCTTGAGGACCCTTAGGTTGTCTGGGATATTAGTGGGGTAGTTGTCCTGCAATGAATGACGTGACGTAGCTAAAAAGAGGAGAGTGAAAGCAGATTCTTGAATTCTTTCTGCATCTGTGATGAGTCATTTGTGAAGGCTGAATGGTGGCACGTGTGCTTGCAAGCAAGTGAAACGCAGTCTCTTCCATCTGCTTTTGTACTTCCCAAAATAACCTCATGTTTGTTTAGACTGGGCCTGACTTCTTTAGTGGTCAGTAGTCAAGGTTATCAGTCAAGATCAATAGCTGATGTTTTAGAGCTGGTAGCATTACTGAACTCTAGCAGTTTGAAAAAAAAACGGTGTGTTTCATTCAAATAATCTCTTATTGCAGAATCTTAATTGATCTGGAAAGAGTGAAATCTAAATTGTAATTTCACATTAAAACGCTATCTGGAAGGCCAGTTAAGTGCTTTGGGTTGTTTGAAAAAAAAAAAACTTTTCTGTGCAGTGTCAGGGCAAGTGAATTAAATGTTGTCTGGAGCGAAATCTCTTGCCTGACTGTCAGAACTGATGTTTTAATCTGCTCCTCTCTTTATTCTCTCAGCAAATTAAATTTGCCTTTTGGCTAATGGGAACTGAATTCATTTGAGGAAGGGAGGAGAATATGGCTGAACGGCAAGTCGCGCCCGACAGAGAAGGCAAACCTCGGTGTGTCCCGCTGCCCGGCCGAGGCAGTCTGCGAGGCCGCGCACGTGCGGAGCCGGCAGACAGGGACTTTTCCAGCCAGCGGAAGGGCATCCCAACGGGGCAGCAAAGCTACGGGCCAGGTCTGCAGGGAAGGAAAGCACCTTTATTAGACCAGCTGTAACAGCTGGAAAAATGTAAGCCAAGCTTTCAAACACGGAGTTCCTTAACCTGTGAAGAAGCTGAAATCACTAACCCCGTAAATCTTTCATGCGGTCGCTCCTAATCTTACGTATCTCTTATCAGCAAGAGTCTGCCCGTTCATCCATCTGAGTAAGACACTAATAAATAGCGTGGTTTGGGTAAGCACTGAAAGCGCCCCGGCGCGCGGGCTTGTCCGGCTGCGGCGGTGGGGCTCCCCGGGGCGCCGGCCCCTTTGCCAGGGGCGCACAGCTCCAGCCGCCTTCGCCGCGTGGCCCCCTCCTCCTCTGCGGTCGGCACCGGTGACTCGAGGGGAGCTCTGGTGTCTGAAACGAGGGGGCGCTGGGTTTCGCGGAGCGAATGACTTCACGCCTGTGCGCGCGAGAGCTTCTCCCGCGTGCCGGCTCCTGAGCTCTGAGCTCTTATTTCGTGTGCAGCGCAGAGTTTTGTTTTTTTTTTTTTTAGCTTGTCTCTCAAATGAGTTGGTACAGTTAGGAATTCAGGCGCTTATTTTCGCACAGAAAGTGCCAATAATATGTAAAAGGAGCTTTCAAATAAATGCTGCCCAGGCACAGAATGCAAGGAAGGTGATGTGAAGTAAAACTTTTGGTAATGCTGAAAAACTTGAGCATGTATTTAAATGCTTTGTAAGAAAAGGGCCTTTATCAATGCTGTGGGACTGGCTAGAGCCAGGTGCTCATGTGGCTCAGTGCTTGTGAGCGTGCAGCTCTCTGAATCGCAGCGAGAAACCCTTCCGATCAAACCCAACCGCTGTGTATCCTTTTTTTTTTTTTTTTTTTTCAGAGGAAGCTTGAAATCATTTACTTTAGTGGTACCAAAGGAGAAAACACAATAAGAAAAGAATTTCGGAACTTAATTGTTGGAAGCTTTGTTAGGGTTATTCTTAATTCCTCTGTCAGTCCTAGGATCCCCCAAATAGCAGTAGACTGATTTTACTTAAGTTTTGATGTCAGCATTAGTATCCAATATGCATCCACTAGTTAAATTACCAGTAGGAGCTAGGTGCTTATATATGCTGTTAGTTTACAGCAGTATATTTTGGCTTTGATTTTATATTTTGGAAACTAGATGATTCTGATTGTAAAAACATTGTCTAGAAGGCTAGAACGACTTGTGAAGGATGTGCGAATGCGGGATCCTGGGCTTGCCGTTTGCTGCGGCACCCTGCTGGCACCCTGACTCTGAGGGAAACAGTTTTGCCTGCGGCCTGTGAGGGTATTTTTTTCTGTGTCTCTRACAGATTTTGTCTTTTCTTATTTTTTTATTTGTATTTTTCTCAGCTGGAGGAGCAAGGCACTAGCATCTGCTGCTTTCTGACAGTGTCGAGGCTGTTCAAGGAGTCCAGGAGAAAGGTTTCCTCTAGTTTGGAAAGGAGATAAGGACTTCTGCTACTGCCTTGAATACCTGTGTGTGTGTGTGTGTGGTGTTTAAATACAAATGTGGAAAGAATATCTGACTCTTTTAAATCTGCCAGATACAATGAAAAGAGCATTCGGTCAGGGCATATGGCATTGCGTTAGGTCATATAGCTCGGGGAGCAGCTGTAGGGGCTGGGTTTCCACAGGTCTCCTCAGTGGTATTTATACAAGGGAAGATGTTTGCCTACATGGGCAGGCTTTTAAAAAGAAACCGTCACTAGCTTATTGGTATTTGTAGGCTTAAAAGGTAATCTAATTTTATTTGTTAGGTAAAGGCTCCTGCAGCGTGTGTATAGATCAATATTTTGAAGTCTGCAGAGGGGTTTGTGTTCAGAAACAGATGAAGCATGGCATTATGYTTAAACCTGTGTTTATACCTTGTGGCCAAGAAAATCAGCATTTTGTGACACATGACCTTTTTGAATGGTGTTACTAGCAGCAGGGAACATTCTTAAGAAAAAGCTAATTAGTTTCAGTCTCTTTAACTTCCCCAAACCACCAGTAAATCAAAAGAGTAAGTATCCATCTTCTCAGCCTCTAAAAGTTCCCACACAAGGGCGGGACCCTGTTGACATAACTTGGACACTTGACTCGCAGCAGAGAATCTGGACACTTTTGCAGCTTCTACTTTTACCCCACATAGTCCCTGGAGAGAGGGAGACGCCTTTGAAGACCCACGTTGAGGAGAGAAGGTCTCTCCCCTGGTGGCCTTCCAAAGGGCCCTCTCTCTGCTCCCTAGGTAAGAGCTAAGTGCTTGTTTCTCGGGACTGCTTAGCAAAATACCGAAAACGCTGGTACAAGGCAAGTACCTAAATTATGCACAGCAGAGCCCAGCCCCCAAATCTCCAGCTTTTTAATGTGGTTGGTTAGGCTGCCATGATCACAACTTGTGTGCCAGGTGGCGGGTGGCAGACTACAGCCTTAGTGGCTTTCCGTGTAAATCCATGACTGTTCCCTGACAGTGTAGAGTAGCTTCCCATCTTGGCAGATTTGGGCCTCATGGGGCCTACTGTATAGTAAAGGAAGAGCTAGATTTTTAATCTTTGCCTGGCAGTGCTGGGGAGGCAGAACTGTACTGCTGCTTGCTTTGAACAGAATTTACAGGCTAGAATCAAAATATAGCCTAAATAACTGTTCATACAAGTTAATTTGCCACAGTGATCGGTTGCTCAGTATGTGGGCTTTCCTTCTGATCTCCATATTGATCAATTTAATAATATTTTTTTCTTCTAATGAAGGTAATGCACTTGGAATGGTGCATTACTTGGGTACTTCACAGATCAAATCTAGGAGCCAGATTCATCCTGCATGCAATATCACTTTGGGAATTGGTATTGTGTGAGGGATGAACTTGACCCTATCAACATTAATATTTTACTAGAGACAAAAATGCATCTTAAGAAGTTTCCTTCATCTCAACTTATCTTGTTATTTCAAGGTATTTTAACAGGGAGGGCCTCCATGTCTGTTCCTAGGAATAACTTCAGACACAGCAGTGAATTGCAGAAGTTAGATTAAAACAAGCTTCTCTCAGAAACCTAATTACTTATTATCCAGAACTGCACCAATGATTCAAACCCATTCACATGAGAATTGGAGAATTAGAAGCAGCAGCATTTACTTAGTGTGATGATGCTCTTGAAATGCCCCTTTCCTATGGCAGGGATGTYCTGCCTGCATGCCTTGGCATCTGGAGCGGCGCCTGGCCCGCTTGTCCTGCTGCTGGCTCTGGGGACCTCAGTGGGCACGTGTCCTGCTGATGGCCCATGTTGCTGGGAACGTTGCTCCCTCTCCCATTCGCCTCTTTGTTCTTCATAGCTGCATTTTAAGCTAAATGAATACCTTCCTATTTGTTGCAGAGCAGCACTGAAGATTTCACAATGGTAGCAACTGGCTATAATTTTAAGAAAATAAAAATAAACAGGCTGGCCAGCATGAACAGGACAAAGAAATAGTGGAAGACTGTAATGTCCAGTTTGCCATTTCCTTAAGATATAGAGAGAAGCAGATTGGGAAAATTATTTTTGTCCACATAGCCCTTGGAGAGGCAAAGTCATCCTTGTTGCGTTCCAGTGAAGTCCTTACAAGAACTTTTATGGTCAGAGGTGTTTGGGAGTTTTGTCACCTTAAGAGAAGTATAGAGTATCTTGTTTACTTTCCTTTCCAGTATTGCTGTAAAATCAGTTGTGTTTGATAGTCGTCTTCTGGCATAGGAAAGTATTTTGTATCAAATAGATTGATCTTAAATATTCATGTTGGAAATTATTTCCCTTTTTCCACTCCTGCCCCATGAAGTAATGCAGCTGGTGTGTATTCACAGGGGCTGCCTGACAGTGGGCTGTAGTCTTGTTGCTTCAGGAGTATTTCATCCGTAGGTGGACAGTGTAGATATGGGCACAGGATCAGGTCTTGGCTTATGATTCTGTTTGTGAAGTGCTTGCAATGCAGTTTATTCTACAGCAAAGAACAAMAAAAAAAAAAACCTTGCAGGTTGCCATCATACCTTAATATTTATGTCTTTAATTATACTAAATGACTTTTTTAATTAGAAGGGAAGCAAAGCTCCATTGGATATAGTAAGTAAATGAAAAATGATTGCACGTTGTGTATTTTGGTTTTTATTTAAACTTACTGTTTTGCAATTCTTTGCATTCCCTCTGATCAGGCCTGAACAAGAAGAATGATGGCTGTTAACCAGCATGCCATGTACTTAAAGCAACTGCATGTGTGATGCTTTCATTTAAATCAGCTTTCCTGGTTGCTGTTGCTTGTAGAGGCTTGAGCTGTGCCAGGAATTCTGTTGCTTTTCCTCAGTTGGTCTGAGGAGCTGTGGATCAAGAACACGCATCTCACTGGCATGATGCTTTTTTGGATAGTAAAATAACTTTGCATTGGGTAATGTGAAACAGAGCCAACGTTGTCTGTTTTCTGGAAAAACATGGCCAATTTCAAAGTGGTTCAGAGAAGAAATATAAATTGCACATCTTCAAATGAGTCTGAATCTAAAAAGCACTTGTGTTTTTTTACAATAGAGACAAATGAGAGGAGAGTAGCAAAAACACGTTTGAAGCACACGTTTTTAAAGCTGACTTTCACTGTATTTCTGCTGAACTGAAATTCTCCAACTAAAGAGGATATTTTTTGTGGCTAATGATTTCTCTAAACAAAAGCCTTTCTATAAAACTTACAGAAATGTGTGAGATTTTGCAAATCCTTCACTGGGGAAGAGGGTCCTCAGACCAATGTATTGGACTTCATAGAAGCTCTGAGGCAGAATTTTTGGTTAAAAAGAAGCATGGTCTACATGATGGGAGTGCAAAAGATCCAGGCTCAAATCTCTGCATCTGTCTGCAGTCTAAGTTTGCATCAATCTAAGCAGCTTTAAGTCATTGAGATACTTTTTGTGGGGGGCTCTTCAGTCCCACAATTTGTTCCTTTAGAGCCTTAATTCTGTCAATTTTCAATGTATTTTTTTATCTACTCAAAAGGCAATTATCTGCCTTTTTCCAGAAGACTTTTGGAGCCTTTTGACAAGTTAAGAGAACTATTTCTATGTTAAGATTTTTGATCCTGAAATTTCAACAAATGATGTAATTAAAAGCAATTAAACTCTGCTTCTGTGCTGGCCTTATGGATTCAGAGGACAAGCCAGTGTTAGGCAGCCAGGGGAACAGGCTTAGCGCTTGGATTTGTTTGGCGGGGTGTTTTTAGTTTGTTTACTCACTAGAGAATATAAGAATTAAAATAATCATTTAGTCAAAACATGCTTGGGGTAACTTGGAATTCATGCACATGTATTCAGAGTTGGCTGCTGTGTCACCCTGTTTGCATCTATGTTATATGTTTCTTTTTCTTTGGGAAATGTCTCTGAAGATGATGGACTCATCCGACAGATGGTTTAACAATAATCCTAGGTGCCATCAAACACTGGTTGTTTCATTTACATTAAATAAGGATATTTTAACCATACTAAATAATACTTTAAAGAGAACAACAATATTTTAAATTAGAAATGGCCCCACATGGTAAGACCAAATGTGTTTCCTAAACCTGCCCCAAATGTACTGAACACCTGCTGTGGGACTTGATTTTTTTTTTTTCTCCTTAGCTGCAGAGATGATTTAACAGTCATATTACCTGTTAATATATGCACAGCCGCTTGCTTATGAGTGGTATTTGCATTAGCGCACCTTTCTTTCCCAGTCCTAACATTATATTATTCCCAAAATTTACAAAATTACTACTTAATCTCCTAGTTTTTTGCATATGTTTTACATTAATGTCCTTGTTTAATAAGAGATCTGTGACACCTTATGCACTGTTAATACTAGTTGGTATTCTGCCTTGATTTTGGCTAAGTTTATCCTTGATGTAGGTCTATTAAAGACTAATTTGTTACACTAAAAGTTGAGGCATACAGCAGAATTTAGGGCACAGCGTCATCATGCTGTGCAGGCAGGTATTTCTGTGCCTGCAGCAGGCTCGCACCCCTCTCTCTGGGGATTCCTCCACGGTGTCATGCCCTGGAATTGCCCAGATTGTCACAAAGTTTTCCTTTCCGCTTTTTCAGTCCTTTAGTTAACTCCTTACTCTGTCAAAAAAACAAAACAAAGCAAGAAATAACTGTATGAAGAACTGACTTGCCACCTTAGCAACCTTACAAGTCAGGTGTAGTTACTTATTGTGCTTTTCTTTCCTTTCACAGTCTCCTATTATTAATTTTCTGTAAAATGCTAATTTCCAGTCATAAAGGTTTTTGGAGACTAACCCTTTGAGTAGTTATTAAGTAAAATGCCACACACACCAGTGGTGCTACTCGCAAATGTTGAATTATCAGTATTGTCAATACTGTGTAGAGGTTTTCTTTGCAGCCTGAATTAGATAAGTTGCCAGGGTCCATTTGCTACTGTGGAGGGGTTTTGGTCTCAGCAGATCTATGTTTCCTCCTGCTGAGTGGATAAAACTGCCCCATTTGTTAAGCCTTAAAATGCTTTGGTATCCTTTGAAATTAAAAGGGTTATACAAAAGCATGTTGCATTTTATGAAATGTGTTAGCCATTTCCTGGTGGTAAGCATTCAAGGATGTGGTGTGTTTTGAAAGACTGTCATTACAGAAGCAGGTTCTGCTTTGATAAATTCATAAAAATGACTGTGAATGACTCACAGCTCTGTTATAATTATTGCCAGTCCTAATTACGTGTCAGAATGATCTGGCAGATGTGGCTTGTGTATGCAATACCTATGTATTCATGAAACAGCATTTTTTCTAATGTGAATTGAGCAGAGTGCTCTACTCCATAAAGCCTTCTTTTTTCTTTCCTCAGCCAAGCAGYCCCTATGATTTCAGCAGGACTAATTAATCAGGATAAGGATGTTAATGACAAGCTTTTAAACAAATATTATACCTTTACTCTATGAAAAAAACTTGAAAATATTTTACAGGAAAGGTTATGAAGTATTTATTCCTCAGAGTCCTTCAATATTCACTGCAGACATTTGAGAATAAAATATATCTTTGCCTGCTGACACATAGTCCGTCGGAACTTACCTGTCTCAGTCCAAGGAAAAGTCAAGCTTAGACAGGAATTCAGCCAGTACAGGAGATCATTTCCAGGAAGCTTAGTAGATAAGGTTGCCAAAATCCTACATGCTAACCTATGGCTTTCCAATTTTCTTATTCGTCTGATGAGTGAATGATATTGAATGAGTGGACCATATTCTAGTTTATTAAAAAAAAAGTTTAATTTTTGTATATTCAGTTGAAATTAAATAGCAGATAAGGACTCCTTACTGTTACTTCTAAAGTCATGGAGATCTTGACTGTAGGAACCAGATTGACTTTCAATCTACAATTTCTTTTACCCACAGGTCATTATGCAAAATAGGATCTATTTCAGGTACCATAGAGCATTCCATGCACAACAACCTGAAAGCTTCTTTTATAAAATTGTGTCCAAGCATTTTGATTTTATGCTTAGAATTAGAGTATTGTTTACTATTCAAATTATCTGCTCTTTTTAATACTTAATTTGATAAAATATAATTGTAGAATGACAAACTCTTCTGTCTCTCTCCTTCCCACCCATATGAAGTATGCCTACTTCTATAAGTTGACTTTTTCTTTAACTTGACTGATGTTGTTGCAACATTAGAATTTGTGCTTTGCAAAGGTGCTTTAAGACTGTCTTTTTTATTATTATTATTTTCAGCTTCTGGAAAAAACCAACAATATGTTTGAGGAATCTGATTCTGCAGCTACGAAAAGTCCTTTGCATTTAGCTGTAAGTATGAGATGTGTGCAGTGTTTGATCATTATCTCCTATAATAATTCCTTAATATCTGTCTTTGAAGCAGGTCTAATCATAGACTTGTTTTGAAAGAACAGGGAAGGAGTGTAGGCCTAGATGTAACAAAAAAATGGTTTGGAGCTGGAATTGTTAATTAAGTTTTGTTGAAGTCGCTGGCTCTTACTGACTAGGACATGGGTAAGAGGAAGACATGGACATCAAAGTGAAATTAAATGGCAAATTGCAATTTTGCTTTCACAGAGTAGCCCTTCCCTGAATATCCAGCCTTACCATGAGCTGCCGCCTCTTGAAAGGGAAGGAACTTCCTTACTGGAAAATAGAGGCAGGTTTTAGTTCTTGAGTGATCAAATCTCTGTTGCCCAGTCAGTCAAAACAGCTGTGACCTGGCTTTTGAATTGTCCACACATAATCCGAGGGAACAAGAGACAAATTAGTTGGGTTGAAGGACTGAGTTTGTCACTGAGCTCTTCTCTCCATCTTCTCCGTGATTCAGAGACTGCTGAAAAGAGCATCTCTCCCAGGCCCAAACAGGAGTCACAATCTGCACTATCACCCACACAAAACCCTTTCTGGAAAGGGACTTGACCTGCAGCCAGCTAGACAGCAAACTCATTTTCTCTCTGCTCCCTCTTGGACAAAATCCGTGTTAAGGACGCTGCCAGTGGCTCTCCTTGTTATATTTTTTGCTAGTAACAATACTTCATTCGCCTGATACCCCAAAAACAGGGTTAAAAAAAAAAAAAAAAGCCTGCATAAAACATCATCATTTCTCACACTTTAACTGTAAACACCTGTAAGTGTCTCTGACATTTGTTTCAAAACCTCCCTTGTATCTGGATGCCTGTAGCCATCCCRTTCCAGTTCTAGCAGTGTCCATGTGAATATGTGTCCACAAACAGGTCCACACATGGGTCCAGAAAGCCAGCAACCTATACCAAGACACAAAACCATGTTACATGGCTGATATAGAGCAGTGGCCAAGGCCTCTGTTTACAGGTGTTTGACCCTAGAATGGAAATCTTTAGGAATTAAAAACACGGGGCGGACTAGCAGCTAATAAAATATTGACCTGTCATGCTCTGATGCTATTCTGCTTGGTTACTGTCGTGGCTGAGTAAGTGACTGCACCAAGCAAACCAACATGAAAAAAAGAAACATCAACATTACTGTCCTTTCAAGGAGGAGATAGAATATACTGTCTGCATAGCACCTTAAAGATAGATACCTTGTATTTTGTGAAAAACTGGCTTATTACTGGTTGTTTTCTAAGTAAAACTGCCATGGAGCAGAAAAGCTGACAACTACATCACAGTATTTTCTGGGATACGGGTTCTCTGTGCTGTAACCTTCCTTTCGTCCTCTTTTTTGTCTTTGCCTTTCTGCTTTCTCAAGTCATTTTTTTGGCCTAATAGGGAAACAGCTTTCTGTTCCCTGTACTGCATCCCATTCTTCTAAGCTTTTGACAGTGGTCACTAGGAGCAAGCTCCTGCCACCACTACTTAAACCTGAAGTTCAGTGGCTGTCTGGTTCTTTTATGTATGTGTTTCTTTTCCGTTTTCATTAATTGCTTCAATTCTGATAATATTAATTATATGTGTGTGTATACAGACAAAGCGTGTTCTCTGCGAGTCTGACAGTAAGAAGGGGAGGGCAGTCCCCACAAAGCTGAGGGAACTGCATCTGGTTTCTGTGGCGATCCATTGGGATTTTGCAGTCAACTGTATTTGTGCAGTGGGTCCAAACATGGGTGTAGGCCTGAGAGTGTATTTACTTGTCTGCTATAATTGTTCTACCAAAAGATTCTGCTGGCTGGGATATGCTTATGAAGCGTCAGCTGTAAATAATAGTTCAAGCTTGTGATCATGAATATGTGCACAAAAATCTATCTTGAGAATTGCTTTCACTCAGCTGGAGACCAGTAGTATGCCACATTAAATTGCTAGCTAACCAAAACAGTTGGACATGTTGAATTTAGCACCCAGTTAAGTGATAATCCATGTGACTTCTGACCGTCACTGTGTCTAGTTTTTGAAGCAACCATTTCCCTGAAAGATGAAGTAAAACTTGAAAAATTAATTGTTGATTTGCCCGTGCTGAWTTGGTGAATTATTGCCTGAAGTTCCTCACTCTGGGTTATGTTAGAATATCAGAGCAAGTCAAAGACCATAATTTCTGTCGGTAAATGCTAGGAGTTTTGGGCTGTCTTGGCTACTTGTATCATCCACAGTGTAATGTAGGTAAAGTCCATATGTCCTTGGGAGTTTCGGACAGAATAAAAAGGCATCAAGAAAACTGTCATTTCTATGATATTTAAGAGAAGGTGTCAATGGCAGATTTCATTCTTGTGAAGTATTTGTAAGACAAGAGTTGTGACTCTTATGGTCTGCTTTGCTTTGTTCTGTACATGACTGATTTCATATTTCTAGGCCTATAATGGTCATCACCAAGCCTTGGAAGTTCTTCTCCAATCTCTAGTAGATCTGGACATTAAGGATGATAAGGGACGCACTGCTTTGGACCTGGCTGCATTTAAAGGACACACAGAGTGTGTGGAAGCTCTCATCAGCCAGGGTGCTTCTGTCACTGTAAAAGACAATGTCACCAAAAGGACCCCCCTCCACGCTTCCGGTGAGTGTGCGCTTATTTGTTCTYGCAGTATGAAGCCTACAACACAGAAGGAGATAGCAGTTGTCTTTACCTACCTACTGACACTAGTTAACATAGTTCTTCTAAATGGAGAAAGGAGATTTTGATGTGTGTTGGGGACAGCTTGCTTGCTGAGGTCCTAGAGTTAACTCTTACCTCTCAGTTCCTTGGTTTTCTCTCTGTCCCCACAGTTCAGTCCTCTCTCACACAGAATCCCACATTTTTCCACACCGCTATTGCTCTGCCCTTATCTGCTTGCCTCTACTTTACCTTACCTCTCTATTACCACATCCTCGTTATAATGTGTGATGATTCCCCTACCTCTTCTTCGTGGTTCCTGAGCCAAAAGATCAGGGGAAGAGAGAACGTTTGCCTCAATGGTTTTCCTAAAGAAGAAGGGTTGAAAATGCAGGTAGGCTTTCACTGGTGATTAAATGGTTCGTGTTCAAAACCTTCAACCTTTTGCAGTGGCAACACTACAGAAATTCACCCCCTTTCAGGCATTMTCCTCCTCCTGAGCTAGCTTGTGGATTTGCTGTGGTTGGATTCCTCATGTGTTGAGTTCTGCATGTTCCATAATTAACTGGAAAATGTAGAATTTGCCATTTATTTAAAGGTTACTATTTAGTATGTACCTCTCTGATGAATATGCGGAGGTGCCAAAGAACAGTATTTCAACTTATTGTTCCTTTGGCTGTTCAAGGGACTCAGTGCAGCATAGCAGTGACCTCTACTGGGAAGTAAAATCAATACTTTATTTGACAACATTTATTTTCAGGGCCAGACTTAATTGTCTTTCTGTGTCTCTTCTTCTTGCTTAGAATGAAATGCGTACTCTCTAAAGGTATCAGATTCTTAAATGTGATCATATACGTGCAACCCAGAAGCACAAGGTGAAATATATAAATTTTGTTTGCAGTACTAAAGAAAACCTGTGTAGTAGATCTTAACAGCATACTAAAAAATGCTTTCTGGCTTCTTAAATTTTGCATCAGAACTGAGTACATTATTAATTTATCGTGGGTAGTAATGTAGAGGTGTGTAGCCTGAGAGTACAAATCGGAAATTTGAAACCAGAATTCAGTGAGAATGGTTTTAGTTGTTTTTGGTAAAAATGCACAACTTTAAATCCAGCTGATCTTTGCCCTGTTAAAACTGTTGGTTTAGTCAGTTTAAATCAAGATCAGTGCTATCACAAAACTGCAGTTGTGTTGGTCAAGAGCTTTTCTATAGCCACTTCAAACACAACTTGGGGTCTGATGGACAAGATGTTGACTTTGTCTGGTACCTCATCATTAGTGGCAATGATTTTGCATTTATTTAAAAAATTGGTTGTAGTGACATAGGTTTCATATTGTCACAGCTGGACTGTAAGGATTCTGCAGTACTGAGAAAAGTAAATAGTAACAAAGCCATATTTTTGTTAACAGTTCTGACTCAAAATATGGTCTGGGAGTCGATTTGTTGAATAGAAGGCATTATTTTTGGTAGTCACATTTCTTATCTTCATACAAATTCTTATTATGTTCTTTTTCTTAGTGTCTTTTTTAATTGCCCCCATCACTGTAGGATGAGTATCTTCCTTGTAAAATCAGTAGCAAGATCCATTGTAGACTTTTCTAGTCTATGATACTTTCAGCTTCTCAGATTAAAAAAAAAATCTTGCAGGGGTACAAGCAAAATGTTCTTTAAAACTACAATGAAACAAAATAGATCAGATGTGTATTTTAAAAAGAACAACAAGAAGCAAAAAAACACTACCCACAGGACATAAAAGAGTAAAGAAACGGAGAACATGTACATTAAACAGAAAGGAAAATACTGGACAGACAGGTTGAATATTTGAACTCTCCTGAAAGGAAAAAGTTGTTTCCAATGTCATGAATTTAGAGGATTTTCAACATGAGATAAATGCATTTATAATCTGTTACTGGAAAAGCACCTGAAGTGTGTTATCACAAGGTAGATTGGCAGAATCATCGCTCCTAGAGCTGTGAAAACCTCACCCAGTTTATTCTGTGGTAAAATGAAAGAGCTTTGTATTCTCTCTGTTTTACACTGTGATAAGTAAGCGTGAGGGGAAAATTGCATCTCTCTTCATCTTAGAAGATGTTGCCTTGGTTTTTTTTTCTTTTTTTCTTTTTTTTTTTCCTCCTCCAAAACACACACAACTAATTCAGGAAAACATATCCGTCAATATACCATTTAGAGCATTCCACTCAGGCAAATTATGTAGCATTTTATGAGAATTAGTTAGGCAGTAAAGGTTCTGTTCCCAACTATTCTAAAAAGCCAATTGCATACTGATTATTTTTATTATGCTGTTTCGTAACAAAACGTTTTGTTTAGGAGTGTTTTAGCAAAGAATGATGCCACCTATTGGAAACTCTGCATGGTGCCACTGCAGTACTCAACTTTTTATTATTATTATTATCTGCAATGCAAGTGTAAGAGCTAAACTGGAATTTTTTGAGGAAACTAGCAGAATTCTTGCTGAATGAATTCCTTGAGTGACAGTATGCCTTTGCACACACGAAAGGGAACACACACATATATGCGCTGTGCCCTGGAGAGAAGCACGAAGAAATATGTGTGCCCTTCCCCATAAACACGCTTGCCTTCGTTCCTTCCAGTCACTCAAGCACAGTTGCTGGACATGACACGTACAGAGACTTGAATGGATGGATCGGATTACAGCATTTTGCAGAGCTCTGTTCAGTAAAAGGATTTGTAACTTTACTAGAGAATAATTCACCTAATGAAGTATTTTTTCCTTTTTCTGTCTATTCCCCTAAGGGAATAGACTTTCTTTTGAACCTATAATATGGAGAATTTTCTTAGCCTAAATTATATGTTCCCTGCATAATTTTATTACCACCAGTCTTTCCTCTGTCTAGCTTGGGGAATCCATTGCAAATGTTTCCCTAGTGCTAGTATTGTTGTTTTGTTGGCAAAAGTAATGTTCCTGGCAGGTCCTGTAATGCTTAGCCATCACTGGGTCAGCTCCTAAGAGTTTCTGGGATTATCTGTTCTAAAACTCATTTACCAAAATCCTTTTCAGACACTGGTGTGAACGGTTATGATTTCTCTTCTTCCTGCTGGGAGAAAGAACAGATATTTTTTCCATAAGCCAGTGACTCACCAGCCCTGCAGAACTGTTTACATGTTATGTATGTGGTATTACTTCGTGCTAAATAACTAAAAACGTCTCTTATTTTTCTGGGTAGCCCAACTAAGGTTATTTTTGGATGAGTGATTTAAATGTTGTGAAGGTGTGCACCCATTTATCTGCCAGAATGATGTGACACAGGTTGTGACACAGGTTTTTGCCTCAGCCCACAGGGTGTAGGCAGTACGAATGCATGACTCTCATAATAAAAACACAATCTGTATCTACTGAGTACAGAAACTACTGTTTTTTAAAGAAGAAAATACCATTCTGTTCATTCCATGAGTTGTATAAATTTGAAGCCTTTGAGCCAGCTGAACATGGATGGGTTTCCAGTGTCTGGCCCTGCAAAAGCTAGTAACTCAGAGCTGGTTTCCAGCAGCAAAGGGTTACGTTTTAAAGAGCAAACCCTGTTTTTGAGAAGTAGCTGTGACGTCCAATGTTAAGTTAGGAAAAACTGGAAAAATCCAACATGAATTTTTGTCATTCTTCATAGATACTTGTTGCTTCATAACAACGCTGAGGGATTTGCCTGTACARTCCACACAAAATTAATGAGCCTTGTCCGTTTACTTCCAAAACTGATAAAGAAACCTTGGTCTTCCCACTCTGAGGGATTTTGAAATGTTATCTGGTTTAGTAGAAATCTTCTCCATGGTGAAAATCTCAGTTTCTGTTTTACTCATTTGTGATTTTTATACATAAGAAAAATAATCTTTGTACTACTGTGATCCAGAAGAAAAGCGCTCACAAGTTCATTGGTAAAAGTTAGTTGAAAATTGTGGGAATGATAATTTCTTAAATTGTGGAATATTTTCCTTGTTTATAAAGAAATTTCTTATCCATAAACATTCAATTGGAAAAGTATCTGAAATTGAGCTTTTGTATTGGTCATGCAAGTAAGTATTTGCTTTGGTATAAGGCAGCTTCTTAGAAATTTTTTGTTTCTTTCTAGTCATCAATGGTCACACACCATGTTTACGGTTGTTGCTAGAAGTTGCAGACAACCCTGATGTGACAGACGCCAAAGGACAGTAAGTTTTCTTTGTGATGTTTTTTTTTCCAGCTCTGTGATTCAAATAGCGTCTCAGATTGCTCACAAAAAAGCATTTAGCTGAAATACTGTATTTCCTGCGCTTCTCTTTATAGAATTTGGCAGAGACTACAAAGTACACATTCAGTTGATCTAAGCCATGTGGAAAAGATTATTCATTAATCTTAGCTTCTGCCTCAAACTTTAAACAATTCTTCATAGATGCTTAGGGCCAGATTCAATAAAAACTAACAGGCTCCTGAGATGTTTCTTCAGAGTCCTTTTTTCTTTCCAAAACACTGGTATTTCAAGTTTTACTTGGTGTATTAGGTTGGCAAAGTGGGACAGAATATTTATTCAATGTGACACCTAAATCTGAGCTGATCCTACAAAAGCGTTGCTTCTCATTAAAGGATATATAAAGTATAAATATAAAATATTTTTTAAAAGTGAAAATGTGAATGGTTTAAAAAACTCACTTTGGATATCTGGAATATATCCCACTAAGCATATATTTTAAATGGCATTAGTCTTATCTAAAAATAGAAGTAGAATAGATCCCTTTCAGGAAAAAAACGGAAGATATGTTACTCCAAAATTTGGCTTTAATACAGTTTCCTCATGTCCCTTCCTCCCCTTTAAACAATTGCACGGCATTTCCAAAACAAATGCCTTAAGTTGTTGTCAGCTTGGTAACTAGCAGGGGCATTTATTCAGGACGCTTGTGTGTTGGGAAGCTTACGTGTTGCTGGAGGTGACAATAATTGTACGTTATTAAGAGAACAGATTGTCTTGAATGATGCTGCTCTGTAAACTGCTTAAAATGAGTTTGTTTCTATTTTGGTCATGGTGGTTAGTTGTTAAACTTCTTACGAATAATTTCATATAAAATATCTTTGCTTGGGTTTTATGTAGATGAGTGCAAAGTGTGGTGAAAGGAATAGGGTTGTGGGTAGGAATGGAGAGAAGGCAGGGCTTCCTGCCGTCTCTGTTCCCGTAAGCTGACAGTGGCAAGTAGCATGTCATTTTATAGTTGTGACTGCCTTTGTTTTCTAGAACCCCACTAATGCTTGCTGTGGCATATGGGCACATTGATGCTGTTTCCTTGTTACTTGAAAAAGAAGCATCTGTAGATGCAGCTGATCTCCTGGGATGCACAGCTTTACATCGAGGGGTGACTTAATTTTTATGATCCTTAATCATTTGTTTTACTGTGATTACATTTCATTTATAAATACAGGGATACTGAATGGAGGGAACAGTGTAAATGATTGAAAATATGAACAAGCACCATCAACAAGGTGAAAATCAGGACAGATCTGTTCTCAGTAATGCTCTGCTTTTGACTTTATTTCGCATTCAGTTTAATGAATTAGATCAAATGCTGATTAGCCCAGTTTATCTCATCTCTAGAGGCTTTACTGTAGCACTCATTATTCTTATAACTGAGCACATTAGAAATTCTGAAAATAATTTGATTAAAGGAACTGTCAAGCAGTTATTTTCATTTTTCTTGGGGAGGATGGTTCAAATAAGTAAGCCTTATGTTTTGATCTGGAGGCAGTGAAACTCAGGGTACATCTAATCTTTTCTAGGAGTCAGTTTCTTAGCCAGTGTGAAGTCGTTGCAAGAGATACCATATTTATACAGGACTCTCTGATATCTGTAGGAAGCAGTTCAGCCTAGGAGTCCAACACCTGTCTGTAATGAAAGCTATGGCATAAAATTTCTGTTCTGTATTGATACCAATACATGAACATGGCCACGATACCAAAGATAATCTGTGTGTGGTACAGAAGTCACTGATAGTAGCTGGCCAGCTGTTGAAACTGCTTTTTGTATTTCTGATGATATTCTTGCACCTTTTTTTCCGAGTTCTTCCCTCACATTTGGGCATGGTTTTAAGGAGTAGGACTCAGGCAGGTTTTCTGTATCTCACCATTTGTTCATCTGTTTTCTCTCTCTTAAACTCCTGGTGGCTCTTGTGCCTCACTTCAGCAAAGAGCCCCTTCCACAAACTAGTAATCAGTGCCCTTGAAAGACTGCACCAAATATATTTCAGCACATCAGGTTATCGTAGATACTCATGGGAGCAAGGGAGCTTTCATCTTTGCTTTCTGAATCCCAGTTAGGCTGTTGCATGTTCCCAGGCATCAGTCATATGCCCTATATCCTGGGCATAAACCTGTATTATGTCAACTTCTTCACTCATTTCTTTGTTATCAGATTATGACTGGGCATGAAGAGTGTGTTCAGATGCTGTTAGAGAAAGAAGTGTCTATCTTGTGTAAAGACTCCAGGGGCAGAACACCTCTGCACTTTGCAGCAGCTCGGGGTCATGCCACCTGGCTGAGTGAGTTACTGCAGCTGGCACTTTCGGAGGAAGACTGCAGTTTGAAAGATAATCAAGGTTATACGCCATTGCACTGGGCTTGTTACAATGGTAAGTTTCTCCCTGTGCATTTTTGTCAAGTTCATCTGTGGCCTCTGTTTTAGGGAAACATGATAACAAAGCAGCCTATGCTTTGAGAAGCTTGAAATGGAGGAATCAGATTATTTCCCCTCTACTTGCTCTTTGTAGTTCACATTGCTAYGTCTACCCTTCAGTTCAGAAGCCAGGGAAATTCCAGCGACACATCCCAATCTCTCTGCATTTCTTAGAGGAATATTGCAATTATTGTGCTCATTTGCTCCCACTTGGTTTTACTGAAGTCAGTGAAGGCATTCTCATTGATTTCTGTGGGGCCAGGAATCCCCTTCTGAGCTGTCACCTTCTTATCTGTTGATAAAAGAGACCATCTACATAGATAGTCTGAACTGAATGGGTTATTCTGAAATGGATTATCTGAACTTGCTGCTTAATATAAGGATAAAGCTTCTTAGTACCGTTATTTAAGACCATCTTTGGAGATGTATGAGGCCACATATATAAGCTCACAGAAAAAGAGACTTTTTTTTCCTTTCCTGTTTTTCACTATGTGCCAGTATTAGCCTGAATCTATTCTGGCTGCCCTAAAAAATATTTCTATTTGTTAGAATTTTATCACATAAGAGCTTACATGCACATTGTGTTCAACTTTGAATTTCAAGTGTTAAACTCTAACCTATATAAGCCTAATGTGAATTAGGTTAATTCCTTGCTTTGTGCAAAATGCTATGAAATGTCTGATCTCTTACAGGTCATGAAAACTGCATAGAGGTACTATTGGAACAAAAATTTTTCCGCAAATTCTATGGTAATAGCTTCTCTCCATTGCACTGTGCTGTGTAAGTAGAAATTTCCAGTAACAAATGCAAATATGTTCCATTAGTATATGTCTGGAAAAGTTAGCAGTATGAGAAAAAGAAAGCTATTTTTATTTCAGATAATAGCTTGAGCAAATAATTTTAAACCTGATGATAAAATTGTGTTTATCCTTCTGCTGAAAAAGTGGTAAAATAAAGGGTATTTTTGCATTAATTTGATACATTTAAGCTATGTGATGAAATACTGACTTGTAATTAAAGAACTGCATTTCTGCTCCCTTTCTGGTTTATCTCTTCCCTTGCTTATGACTACAGACCTGGGCTATGGTGCCCTGGGTGTCTGGTCTGTGTAAGTTTGAGCTTTTGAGATCCTTTTGAAATACAGTGGCTGAAAGTGAAAAAACTTGCCCCAAACATGATCATTCTTCTTTAGTAATAGGAACAAAACATAAATGAGAAAAGGACTTTGAAACAACAGTCTATGCCATGCTAGAGTGGTGTTCTATGCAGGCCCTATTTTGTTCAGGATATCCTCAGCTGAATTTTTTCCAGTCTGATTTCCCTGCAAGGTCTCTCTCTCTTCTGAGAAAATCTTTATCCTGAAGGTTTGGTGCATCTTACCCAGCTCCTAGCCAACAGGGTTGATTGGCAATAGAGGCAGACTCTCCATGCAAAGTTCTGGCATTACTTCTGAACAACAAAAAGAGGTGGCTATTATGAATCATTTGTCTGCATCCATGCATATACTTTTGGACAAATTCTTTATTCAGTTAAAGCAGAACATATTCATACAGAACGGATTCCAAGAGAGCAACATCCTAACTTTGCACAACATAACAAATGCAAATGCATTTTACAAATAATAGAAGATTACTTCAGTATGTAGGACCTAACATGCTTATTAAAACATCTAAGCCATCAGAAGAGTAAAGAATTAAGCACTGTGGAACCAAATATAAACCTTCCTACCTCCTGCCAACAATTAGAATGACTGAATTATGAACTCTTTGTTCTATTAGAAGAATGAATATTATCTTCCAGAAATAATGATAGTAGTTATAATTGTGCAATCTTCCCTTCTACAGTCCAATGCCATTAGAAAATAGAAAAGTAATTTATTGGATATCAAGCCTTAGAATTATCAATAATAAAAAATTAAAGAAATGAAAACATTTGAAAAGCACTGTTTTTACTCTGCTTAAAATAAAATCTATAGTGGCTGAAACATGGTTTGTGAAATCTGAATTTCCAGTGGTTGCTTTAAAAAAAAAAAAATCCAATATTTGTTGTCTTTCAAACTAGCATGCAATTCTCAAAACCATTTAAAAACACATGCAAGTTAAATACAAAAGAACTGCTGCTAAACCAGCTTGGGTGTGTTTGTTAACTGATGTCCTGTACTGTTACCAAATAATACTCATTTTCATAATGAAATAAGACAAATTACTAATAACCAGAGAGAGTGCTGGTTGAGTACCTCCATCAACTAAGAGTATTAAAGGTATGAGTTGGAAGAGATGTAGGCTTCGATACCTTAAACACTAGAATAAAGTTTTTTATATGTAGGTATGTATGACTCTGTGCTTTCCAGGTTCGGGTGTGTTTGACATTTAGACTATTGTAAAGGATTTTAAGGTATTAAAGTATTAAGGGTTTAATCCAAAGGTTTGTGCTGCACTCTCATTTCACTTTGTGCACAGTGAATTATAGGATCAACTTGGCTGTAGAGATTTGAATCCTTAGTAGTAGATACAGTTTGGTTAAATGGAGAGATGGTGAATGATCAGAAAAGCATTAAGGCAAAGGTATGTTATGACAAATTGTAAATAACCAGTAAGAAATATTAATGGGAAATGAATTAAATTAATATGGGAAAGTGGGAAAAGATGTGGACTTTTTACCTGTTTTAAAAATATCTTTTCTTTTGCAGAATTAATGATCATGAAAACTGTGCATCACTGCTCATCGGAGCCATAGATGCCAGCATTGTTAATTGCAAAGATGACAAAGGAAGGTAATAGTTTCTTAAAGAAATTGCATTTCATCTTCTTGACTCCATCTAGTATTCATAATTTTTTCTTAATCTCTGGAACGAATCCTTATCTGATATGGTTGAGCTAAGACTTGTCATGCTAGCTCTTCAGACAGCAGCTTAAACTGCAAGGAAGTTAAATGGTGGCTTGCTTGTAGGAAGAATACTATGAAATATTCAATGTTGCTGTCAAAAAAAAAAAAAGAAAAAAAAGCATTTTGTTTGTTTAAAACCTCTGTGGCTATAGACTATTTCTCTGAACCTGTTTACTTCCTCTTTAACATTTAAACACATTTATCTTTGCTAAATAGAGTGATACTATGTACACGTAAAAATGCATTTCATTGAAAGCATTAACATTATGCCAGCATTCACAGGGCAAATAACTGAAAATGTCTGTGCAGCAAAATAAAGTGACCCAGACTGATACAGCAAGAGATGCATATCTCTTCAGTCAAACCCTTAATTTATTTGTCACATTGATAATTTCCTCACTGTATAAATGTATTTAATTAATATTGTTGAAGTTCTAAAAATTGAATACTCATCACTTCCTCTTAATTAATATGAGCTCAAGACCATTGGCAATACAGATTAAGTACTTTACCCTTAGTGATAAGCAAAAGCTAACGTAACACCATCAGCTGGGCTGGTTACCATATGTCCTTAATCTCCGTTGTCCGTACTTCAGTCACAAAATGCCATAGGGAGACAGGGAACAAATTCTAGAGTTCTACAGCCTTCTAGAAAGGGATAACCACCAAAGCGGGTAGAAGTCCTCTTGTGCGCTCAGTAACGTGGTGATGTTGCTGTCCCTGGCAGGACGCCCCTCCACGCAGCAGCCTTTGCTGACCACGTGGAGTGCCTGCAGCTTCTCCTCAGTCACAGCGCGCAGGTGAACGCCGCCGATCATTCAGGGAAAACGCCTCTCATGATGGCAGCTCACAACGGGCACGTAGGTGCTGTGGGTATGTACATCCTTGCCTCGCTTGTCTTGAAGGATGAATGCTACTGCAGTTACCAGTCCCAAGTTGTTAGTCGCTTTTCTTGTGAAAACTAAGGTAGAAGAATAAATTATGTGTATGTCTATAAGAAGCTACCTTCACATCATTAAAAAGTTTCTTCTTCTCAGCAGTCTTTGTGAATATTTGTGCTAGTAAACTCGAGTCAATTTGCTTTAGGAGTGCATTGTAAAGAGCATGCAGGGAGTAGTAATTCTTTTCTCTGTTTACTTTCTTCATTTTATGGGGCAGTGAAACTATATGTTAGGAAAAGATTAGGTGTAATCTTTTTTTTTTCTGTTAAAAGAAGTCCTATTCTTGAAATGGCAATATAGGATTTATAACTGGCAGCTATAAGTGGCTACTTTTTCCAAGCTAGTCTACAGACTATAGAGGTAGAGGCTAGGGTTATATTTGCCTATCAGTATTCCCTTTTCTCTATCTTTGACAGCACAGGCTGCATCCTAAATTCATACTCCCAAATTCTTTATATCCACTTAGTCCTTTAATGCATGAGCCACAGTTGTTCCCAGGATAAGGTGATTCAGACAGAATCTGCTGGTCTGCAGATGGGAAGTTCATAGATAAATGAAGATGAGCATATGTTTGGCAATTTGGAATAAAATGAATGAGGTGTTAGCTCTGCCTTTGATTGCTGATTAACTGCACAAGGGTAGTCTGTTCTCATTCATTATTTTCACTTCATGTTCATAAAGCTTACATCACATAAAGGTTTAATTGATTAGTGTGTATAAACAAATATATTGAAATAGGAATAAATTTTCTCCTTTGTTTGTACATGTTCATCTGCCCATTGATTTTTGTTTCTGTACTTTAGACTTTTTGGTGAACATTGCCAAGGCTGACCTGACATTAAAGGATAAGGACTTGAATACACCTTTGCACTTGGCTAGCAGTAAAGTAAGTTGAGGATCTCTGTATGCTTCATATACTCCTCACAATCTGTCTCTGTTTGTGTATGCTCCTAAAAAAAATCTCAGCAATGAATAAATGATGGTCAGACTTGTGGCAGGAGAGAGAACACTGTATATACTGAGCTTTTTCTCAAGTTTGTCTGCAAGGTTTAGTAAATTGAGAAATATACTGCCTCTTATGATTTCTGAAATATAACACTAAGAGAAATGATGGAAAATCCTTTCAGATTTTACCAGTCTCGCTGTAAAATTGTTTAACATAAGTTCGGGGGGGGGGGGAGTATTTTTTATTCTTATTCTCCAGTTCCTGTGGAAGCAACCCCAAATTTGCCCTTAAGCTCTCTTAGTAGTGTAAACAGTGGCATTGATTAGATTTGGTAGTGGTATATTTTCCCACCCTTTCTTCCTGTTAACTTCCTCCTCCTGTTAAATCCAATTGCTACTACTGTTTCCTGTTTTTGCAATAAAAAAGTCCATGGGATTCCCTCTCCAGGGACTTTTCTTTTGCTGCTATTCACAGATTGGATTCCAACTATGACTGTATTATCCAAATTCTTAGATACATGAGTCTAACTCAATTCTCAAGGTCCTCCAGGCAGCTCTTCAACTTCAGGGCTGTAAACTTGGCCATCTGCACCTTGCTGTGCTGAAACAGTATCAGAAATGAGGCCCCAATCTGTATTATTTCCAAAGATCTGTACTATTTCCAAAGTTTTTTATTGTTCCAGAGCTCTCATGCTGAAGGGCTTTTGTATTAGTTTAATAATACAGAAAAGCATTTAAAGGCCCAAGAAGTACGGTATTACTTTTTGAGATTAAACCATCTCTTTCTGTGTTACTAAGTAGTTCTAATAATTAATCAGTTGAATGCTCTCTTGCAAGAAACACCAGTCTTCTCTGAAAGCTGAGAAGATGAATTTGTATCTAATGAGTGGAGGGTTGAAAGACAGGTAATTGATAAATGCTTAAATTTGTAAATGTGCTAAAGGATCCTAGTAAAGGCAATTTGTAAATGGTGTTTTAAGGCTTTTACAATTCACCTAGTACACGTTTATAAACTGAGAAGCATGCTTATAAACTAAGAAGCATGTTTTGCATGTTAAATGGACTTACTAAATTTCACTTTTATATGTAACATATCTTTTGCCTTAGTTTTAAATTCCTTAGCAAATGAATACTGTTTTTTTTTTTTTTAACACAGGGTCATGAAAAATGTGCCTTGTTAATACTTGACAAGATACAAGAACAGAGCCTTATTAATGCAAAAAATAATGCATTGCAGACGTAAGTATAGCTTGATCCTTTAAAGTTCTGTTGATTTACCAGAAGATTCTGAATTTAGAATTTCAAATTCATGTCTCAGATTTTTTCATAGAACAAAAAATTTAGATTTCAGATTTTTTTCAAGTGCTTGCCCTTGAAAGAACCAAATTTATGTTGGCTTTTCCCTTTATTCTGACTCCTTGGATGCCAAGCCTATGCATGGTCTGGTAGAGAAATAATAAGAGGTCATTTATTTGAAGACTATATCAAAATACACATTCACATGATTTAATGGACAGGCACATATGTTTTATAACTGTAATGATCAAAAGAAGGAAAATATTCTCTTTCTGATGCTGGATATGCTTTAAGCACTGCCTACCTGTTTTTAGAAGGTTTATTTTAAACTGAACTCGAATTGAGCTTTTGTAGACCTCTCCGTATTTTGCTTTTGTAGACCTCTTCATATTGCTGCACGAAATGGCTTAAAGATGGTGGTTGAAGAGTTGCTAGCCAAAGGGGCATGTGTCCTAGCAGTGGATGAAAATGGTAAGTAAAATAATGCCCTTAGACAATCCTCACTAGCGCCCAACAGGTGATTTTACAACTGATTGAAGCAATAGACCTAAAAGCTGGTTAGACAACTTTGACGCTTATATGCTTTCAAGAACAGACAGTAAGCCGTGCGAGTACCTTAAAAAAAAAAAAAAATACAACAAAACAAAACCTAACACACTTATTTTTTATTTTATATAAAAATGTGTTGTAAGCATCACAGTGGTCCCTTTTACTGTTCATTTTGCATGTACTGTCAACAGCTAGTCTTTTTTAATGCTTGAGTGCAGTGGTAACTTGAATTTCCTAAACATGCAAGAGGCACCGGATAATTCTGACGCCTTGCAGAAGAATTAAGGATTATGCATTCAATCAGCGCATGTTTAATGGGTAGGAAGAAAACCATCAACATATGTTTGATTGTATCCCAGATCATTCTGAGATCAAAGCTTGTGTTTTCCAATTATCTGACCTAATCCAAGATGTGAGTAAAAACTATTGCCTCATAAAATACATGATTAGTTAATTAATCTGATAATTTTGTTTCAGATCTCAGTGAAGTCCTTCCCCAAACACATTATAAAGTCCATAAAGGGGTTCCATACTGTGCTTCTGTAATTAATGTTTTCAAAAATGTCTTCCTGAAATAAGCTGGTGTCTCTTACAATACTGACTTCAAGGCATTAATGTAACAATTCGGTACCTCCATCTTCCCATATCTGTACATAACAATAATAATACTTACCCATTATTGCAAGACATTTGAGATCTATGGATGAAAAAATCTAAGTGGTGAGTATTTACTATTAACCAAATGCAGCTAGGCATACTTGCACGAATGAACTCCACTGAAAGCACCTGGCCCCAACCTCCTGTGGGAGTTAGAGGACAGAAAAAAGTGAACCAGATTAGCTTCTAGCCAAAGTTTTACCTTTAAAACTGTACCTTCAGATCCAACTAATTTGCATATATGTAATGAGTGATGATTACATTTCAACTTGATACACATCTTAATTTGTCTTTTTTTCAACTGTATTAAACAGTTTAAAAGATAGAGAAATTTAAGTACAATCTTRCCTAAAGAATATTCACACTTGTAGCTCCATGGGAGAAAAGAGTCTGTTTAGGGTATGCAGTCACTGCAATTAGTGCTTAAATGGATAGTGGGTAGTTTGCTACAAAACTGTGCTCAAGTTTGTCTGCTAAACTCACCTACACTGCAGGTGTTTTCAACTTACCTGAGGCAGTAGGATATCAGTAGCAGTCATTGCCTCAGATTACTGCTGCTGCAGCATTTGAGATTTAGCGATCTTTGCAAGAATTTGTTTGCTTTTAGTGTAAAGGAATATTTGTTGGATAGTGCTGGAGTACTACACAGCAGCCTGCAGAATGGACAGGTAGCAAGTATAGTCAACACACTAGTTTCAAAGATTTGTCACTTTGAACAGGAACCAAGTTAAACTGCAATGAAGACAAACTCTAATAGCTCCCCAGGTCTCTCTGTTTTACTGATATCTTTATTATATTCACTTATATTTAAATTTATGCTGTCCTTCCTGAATACAGTCATTATTCTTTTAACATAACATAAATTTTGAATAACTAACTGTCCATATAATCATACCTGCTATATATGTACCACATGCTCTGGTCTAATTCTTTTCTCTTATAATTTAATTCCTAAATAAATTGCTTTCTGAGTTGAGCAGATACTCAGTCAGTATCAGATCAGTCTTTGAAATTGTTTGTTAATTACTTCAAAATGTTTTTAAACTAATACCTTTTATGTTCTAATGAAAGTCATTGTTCTCAGAATGAGACTTGTTCATATGTACAGAAACTGAAGCCAGTTTCTGTCCCTATTGCTGTATACTTTATGTTCTGTATTTATCATATGGTTTGTGCTGTAGTCCTGTGTTTAGCCAGTGCTTTTATTCATATCGTGAAGTCTGTTTGCTGCCTGTTTTTTAAAAATAGTGCTTGTTGTGGTCACAGTGATTTAAATACTCCATGAAGTGTGTATTTTTCCAGCATGTCTAATTTTAAATAAGTAACACACCTCTGCTGCCTGGCATGATTGTAACTGAACATACATCTCCTGCTTATGAAGTCACCTAGAGATGTATATGAGGAATGCTCAGTGCCATTCTCAATACTCTTAGTACTAACCATTGCCTTGTCTGCATTTGTGCCCAGGTCATACGCCAGCCCTGGCTTGCGCTCCTAACAAAGACGTGGCTGACTGCCTGGCACTCATTTTGGCTACCATGATGCCTTTTTCTCCTTCCAGTTCAATGACGACTTTCAACTTCGTTTGTTTTAAAAAAGACAATTTGGGCAGGACACATCTCTGCGATGGCTCCAGTATGGGTAGCATTAACTCTTATAGTAAGCCCTTGAGTAATAACATAGGAACAGAGGATGGGTACAATGAAAATGATTCTGATTCTGAAACATTTTGACTTTTGGGCATTCAAAACTTTTTACTATTATTTAATTTTACCTTTTTTGTCTTTTTAAAAAGCTTAAATCCCACTGCTATGTTCTTCGTTATTTTTCTTGCCAAATAGGTATTGGAAGATTTGCAGTATTGGTAAGAATCAAGCCTTTAAACAACAAACTTAGGGGGATTTACTGGAATGCATTCCCATTTAATGTTCTGCAGCTTTTCAGCTGCCTCATGTTTTCTTTAGGCCCTAAGTGCCCCTGTGGAAAGTCTCTACCTCTTATTTTAAGTAGAAAAGGAGAAAATGCCTTTTTCTTTGTGACAGCACAAGCAAACAGGGAATTGTTTGTACAAAGTACTTACATATTTAGCTGTACCTTTAGCACACAAATGTATTTCCAATGTAGTTTTTCATAGGTTTCAACCATCAATCCTTTCCTCTGTTTGTCTGTTTCCTAGTTCCAGGGGCTCTGTTAATTAGATAAATTTGTTACACAAACCAAAGGTAAAGTTGTAAATCTTAAAACTGCCTGTATTGCTTTTCTACAGGAAATGAAACATTTTACATTCTGCATGTATTAAGCACTTAAACATACAGAAGGCACTTTTTACAGTTCTTAGTTGCAGCACACAGTTAGAAAAATATACTTATAAATTCTGAAGGCCAAATGCTACTTGTCTCACCATATTTTCCAACAGACATTAGTGGAATCACTTGTGTAAAATGAAAATGACTTGGCCCTTATTTTATTATTATTWTTTTTTTCAATTCAGCACAAAACGTGTATGGTTTATTTGCACTACAGAATTAGGGTCATTAGAAGTTTTTGTCACCTGAGCCATTAACCATGAATCTAATATCGGAAAAAGAAAAATCAGGTGTAGATGGAGGTATATCTAAATGTTTATGATGACTTGCCAACTTAAAGGGATTTTTTTTATTTCTCTACACTTAAATAACTTTTACTGTAAACAGTATCAAATTTTAAAATACTTTTGCCAGAGTTTGGATTAACAGAACAGGGCAAAGATAAAGCCATGAAAGTATAACATCAAAAGTTGAAATACCAAACAGCAGAAAATATAAAAATATACCATGCAAGGGATTGGAGATACAGGCTAAAAAGCCTATTGTCACCTGCTTTTTAGAGCAATGTCAACATTGTGAATATGTCTACTCCTTCTGCCAAAGTTTCTAGGTCAAATGGACCCCGATCCTCGTCTGCAACAGATGTACAAAAGGAAGAATGAGACTTTAAAAACAAAAACAAACTAAAAAACAAACAAACAAAAACCTATCATGAACTAACCAGCTGTACCAAGAGGACCAAAATGCTTCAGTAACTAAAAGACTTTGCTACTTTTCCTTTTTTCTTCAAATGTGAGTGACAGAATGAAGTAGTTTTTCTAAACCATAAAAATATAAACTTTTGAGATAATGAATAGTCTTGAGTGTATTTTACATCTTATGACACAGGTTTCAAGTTGACAGCTTGACATTTGTAACTGATGATGTGTTGACCACACTTTTTTTTTCCAGACTAAAGAAAATGTTCATATACTTTTAATGTAAATGTGTTTATATTTATTTGAAATGAAACAAATGCCCAGGAAAAATAACTATGGCTTGTTCTTCTTGTTAGTTTTTGTGCATCCTATTTGGCATAATGCAATATGAAATGTGAATCTAGGCAAGACTGATGGCCTGAGTGGAAAAGGAAGGGCTGATGCACTTCAGAAGTTTGCTGGTCTCATTGCATATAACACAGAGATAAAGTTCACAGGCTATATTGGTAAAAAGCAGAGAGCAAAACGGCTTTCATCGTTTAAGAGCATAAGAAAGAGATCCAACACCTTGCTAGACATGAGAGAGAACACTGTACAGCTACTTTAAAAAGAGGGGAAAGATAATACAGCATGGAGTAAAGGTGCGAAAGTTCCAGCAATTCACATGCAGGCTGCTGCAGGCCTTAATCTCTGTTAGGAGGATGAGAAACAATCCTCAGTACATATTTTTGCCAGGGTAAGTGAAAAGTAAGGATTTTTATTTTAGTTTCATTTTTTGGCTATGTCCACTGAATTGCTAAAAGTCTGTTGGCAGATTCCAGTTCTTTAATTAGAAAAAATATTTAACTATATATTAAGTTTATTTTGCCTTGCTAAAATTAAGTATTGTTTCCTTGAACATTAACAAATTTCTGAAGTTTAAATCAAAAACATCACAAGGGATATAGTGTCTCTTAAGGTGAACGTTTCTTTCCCTCAACCCTGCATTTTCTGCAGTGGAATAACAGAGCATCTAAACCCTGGTTTTCTCCTCAGAAATTAGTACAGAATAACATTTTTATGATTGACTTTTCTCAAAGTATTTTGCTTTTGAAAAATTGCAGAATAGCAATAACCACCTTTCTTAAAGCACTGAAAATGAATCAGTTTTTGAAGAGTGATGTTTTCAGTGGTGTCTGTTTAGAGGTGAATGGAAATCCCAAATTTTGCATTTGTTGTTTCTGTGTAGAATGATGGCATTTAAAACAAATACATGGGAAATGGCTGTCACCTGTCTAGCAGCAGGATCAGTGTTTTAATCTTATTTTAACCACAGACACAGGTGGACTGCTTTGCAGAGTTAGTTAGAAGTCTCACCCTTCTATATAGAAAGCTACGCTACCCTACATGAAATTGCTTCATTGGGAGAAAACCAGTCATATTTACAAAGAGGAGGACGTATTATTCCAAGCAGCCATTTAAAAAACTTCAGTACTTTTACTTGCTACCATACAGAGATACTGAAAATATTTCTGTATATTTGCAATACCAAGTAACTCTGGGTAATTGCATAGTACAACAACTGCTGCCTCTTAATGATGTGTATAACATTATAGAAGCGCAGGTGATTACTGAATTACTATGATCCTTCTAGGAACCAAATCTGAACTTTTACTATTGATGAAACTTTTCTATAACCTAACAATGATTTAAGTATGCAATATTCCAGAAATCATAGAAGGATATCATTTGTTTTGTTAGTACCTTAAAGGCATTGGGAAAGTCATGCTTTGAGTATGGTGCACTTAGGAGGAAAACTGTCATGAGTAGGACACTTGGAAGTACTCAGCATGGGCCTATCCCAGAGCTCACATGAGTTATCAGAATCCCTTTACTTGTATGGTAGTACATTAATCTGTAATATAATTTATCACTTGTAGAAATAAATTTGTAATTTAGGACAGGTATTTAAGCACAGGAATAATTTTATTCTTGTAAGTACTCACTTTGCCTTTCTGTGGACTTTTTACAAGAGTAGAGTTAATCATACCTAATTGTTGCACTTAACCCTGGATCCTGCAATTTACAGTGTGGGGACTACTTCTGTGTCTGCACCAAACAAAGGGTATTGTGGGAGGGCAGCAGTCTGCCCACCCCAATTCTGTTAGCAGCATAGTTTAATCTTGAATTTTAACCACAGTTGCAGATGGAATCCATAGCAGGATTGGGTCCCAGATCTCTCTCACAAATACTGAGTTACAACCTCTGGACTGCCTGAAATTGCTGTGAAATAGCTCAGGGGATTTCTGTTCATCGCTACTAAAAGGGCACCATAATGTGTTTGGTACTTTTACGCAGTAAACAACTGCCAGATTATTAAATTAGAACAAACACATAAAATGAATTGTTTATCCATTGTACTGTTGAGAAACTTGGTTATGTATCTTGAGGATGATTTTAAAAATTTTGTGATTTTTATTCTTAGTCATGTAAGAAATATTAGAGTGCCTTTTTATATTTGTGTATTCTGAAACTGTTCTGTGAAACTTGTCTTTTTTTTTCATTTGAGTGTTATAAAAGCAATATATTACCAGTAAATTTTCATTTCAAACCTTCTTTGAATGTATAAAGTGTTTCTTCTTTTCATATGTTCTACCTGCATTGAAATGAAAATTAATATGCTAAATTTCTATAGGAATAATGTATAATTTTGCAGTGCTGAAAATGCTTTCTTATTACACAAAAAGTAAACCTTAGATCAGTGTTATAGGAAGGGGCGTTTTAAACTAGTGACAATCTGAGTGTGTGTATAAAATGTAATTTTATGCGTTTCTTATGCAGTGATCTAYATATTAAAGCCAATATCTTATGTTTTGCAAGTTTTGTCTTATATTTTATGCTTTAGCATGTGCAATATATCTTTACAAACCATTGTGATACAAATCTAGTGCCAGTGTTATATTTTGCATAACATATTTGTAATAAACAATATAAAATATTGTTTGATGGTTTCGGTGGGGTTTTGTCAGTATTGTTTGCTTTTGTAAATCTAAGTTTAAGGACTTCAGTAAATGTTATGTACAAAATGAGGAAAAACTTATTTCAGTGAATAATGACTTGGAATCCAACCTGAATTTTCTCAAGCACAGTTTATTAACTTTTTTCAACTACTGAATGCTGTATTAATGTAATGAAGAACCCTAATTGTAAACTACTATTGAAATGCATTCAGATGGTTATTTTTACAAATAAAAATGGTACAAGTACTGTTGGAAAACTGAGTAGTTTTGTTTATTTTAAAGAAGGGGGAGAATGCTTAAGTGTTTAGCATAGTGAAGAAAGATGTAAATGCAACTCTTAAGATAAAGTACAAAGTAGAAATACATATGTAACTGCCTTTTCTCTTAGTAAGTGGATGTTAGTTTTTCAGCTGCACGGGAAGCTGAAGCAATAAAGTAGAACACTATTGCTTTTTTCGCAATATATTAAATACTTTACTGTTAGTTTTCGCTGAGTAGTAAGCCCCTCCAAGTCCAAAACCTGGGTGCCCCATGCATCGAAGTGGGGGGCTGTCCCACAGACCTCAAAATCCAGTAAGTTGCTAAAAGTGCTTAATTAAAAAAAAAGTGGTTTTAAGTGTTTAGTTTTTAAAGCTTCATGGATATTTTGATTATAAGTACTAACAGCTGCCAGGAACCTTAACAACTCCCGCTCCGTCGTCCTCGCCGCACTTCTACTGTCGGCCGGGCGGGGCCCAGCCGCCTGCGAGGGGAAGGCGCCCCTAACATGGCGGACACGCCTCCCCGCGTCGCGCTGCCGCATGGGGCGGGTCCCTGACCTCCCCGTAATGGCGGCCGGGCTGCCCTCGGCCTTCCGCCCAGCTCGTGACCTCCTAAACATGGCGGCCGCGCCCG
>NW_020450826.1:63152-80849 GCF_003343035.1 Apteryx rowi | reverse complement strand
GCCCGCCGTGGCGGCGCTCTGCTACGGGGCGCTGGCGGCGCTGGTGCTGTTAGGGGTGCGGGACGTGCTGTTCCTCTACGAGGAGAACCGCTGCAGCATGACCTACATGTACGAGTACCCCGAGTACCTGGTGAGTGCGGCGGCGGGTCCCGCGGCGGGGGGCAGGGCCCCGCGGGGCGGTGTAACAGGTGGGAGCCCGCCGGCCGCTGCGGCAGCGGGACCGCTGGGGCCCCCCTCAACGGCCCCGCGCGGGCCTCGCGCCGCCCGGCGGCCGTTGGGACGCGGCGGTTAGCCGGGAGCGCAGAGCCGCCCGGCTCAAACGCGGCCCTCCTCCTCCTCCCCCCTTCCCCCCCCTTCCCTGCACCTCGAGTAATTTCTCTTCAGCACTGGGAAAGCTGTGATACAACCTGACGGTAAGCGCAGGCACGCGTACAAAAGAAAGCAAAGTTTGCATTATTTTCAGACTTGTAGTTACCCGATGTCTTACTCGTAGCTGTGCTAAAACCAGGCAAAAGCTCATCCAGGCATTGCAAAGAGAAGAGGTTGGGCCGGATCCTCTGACGACACTCACAGTACCATTAGTGCCCAGTAGGTTAAATCTTCTGGCTCGCTTCTCGGTACTTCCATGGCTTTATATAACGTGAAGCAACTAGTGTGAATAACTGGAATTCAGGTATGAGTATGCTTCTCGTGTTAGTAAGCAGTAGTAGTGCTGAGTCTGTTAGGTGAACACCTTCTAGATGGCGTGGTCCTACAGTATACAGAAGAACTCATAAATCTGTTTGAAGTTTTCTGTCACTGTACTCACAAAGCCTTTACAAATATTTATTAAGACCTCTTTGAAAACCTTGCATCAGTTTGAGAGAGATGACTGCTGATCAAACTATTGTTTCTAAACAGTGTTATGACTTAGTTGTGGGAGGGATAGTTTGCGAATTTGTGTAGCTTCACTGCTAATACTGCGTTCAGTTTTACAAACAGTTTCTTTTTAATACTACTTCTTACAACTGGATTTTCTGTCCTGTTAAAAGCATCCCAAAGCATAATTTGTCGGCTTCTAAACATTCATTTAGCATTATCTAGGCTATAATGTATATTGAAAAATATCAAATAGTCCAAATAATATTATGTTTTTCTTGAGTAGGTTGCAAGCTAGCCTGTATAGTAAAGAAAAAGGTATTAAAGCATACTTTAGAACCTACATTGGTATCGAAGCAGTAAGTTAATTTTTGAATCTGTTAACCTTCATTTGCTAACCTTGACCTAGTCATGTTAGCATACAAAGTAGAACTTTGTATAGCTACAAGGATTGTTTTATCAGTGCTTTAAAACAAAATTGCTTAAACAACTATAAATAGTTCAATACTATAGAGTAAGTTTTCAGATCTTCTGGCAGCCAGAACCTACTTCAGCTTCAATCTGAAGCCAACCAACCAAAGCCACCAGCCAAATCTCTTTGATTTTTATTGGAGGTTGCCTGAAATTATCATCTGCCAGCAAACATCTTTACTGAGTATGTCAGTGCAAAAAATTCGAAGCATTTTTAGGTGAGTATTGTGCTGGTTAGAGATGCAAGGCTTAAGGGTGAGTGTAGAGATAGGGCAGGCAGCAGTAGCTCCATGCAGGAGATGCAAACTTATAGCAAGTGGTATCTGGTTGGATCTCCTCTCACAATTTCTAGTCCCTAAATAATCTTTTTTGTTGTGTGAAAAACAGTACTTTTTGGGGTGGGGGGGAGGGGGAGAATGATGAATTTTTGTGGGATCTGGCTGGATCTCCTGTCAAAATTTCTAGTCCATAAATAATCTTTTTTGTTGTATGGAAAACAGTGCTTTTTGGGTGGGGGGAATGATGAATTTGTGTGGGTCTGTTAAGGCATTGAACTTTTCAACTACTTTTTTATTGGGGAAGGGAGGAGTTGTTTGCTTTGTTGTTAATGAATGCCTTTGTAATGCTGGCTTGGTACAAAACTGCTGGGTAGGAACCTTACAGGAAAACTACCTGTCCCGCCTTCAGGCCTGCCGATCACATTACAAAACAGATAGTTCTTTAGGTAGTGAAGCATAAGAAGTTTGATTTCCTTGGATTCATTCTTTTGTGTCTAATAGTGTGGTTTAGCTCACAGTAGAGCTAATACTAAGTAATGGTATCAATTTCAATCTTTTCCTACTTAACCACCTTTTTTTTTTTGCAAAAGTTGTGGAATTACGATATTTGACTTTAACCAGCCTTGTCCAGTTTAGCTAAATTTGGTAGGAGATTCAGAATTTAGTAGGGAGAGCTTGTTCATATAAGCCTGATTCCTTTAGGAAGTAGGGTTAAAACTGAAGCCAAAATCTCAATGCTGGAAAGTTACTGTAGCTCATTACAACAAATTATATAAACAATGTCTTGGGAATTCAAATTTAAGAGTGTCATCATGGAATATGACAGTTTGTTTTCTTCTAGAGTTCTGCACTGACATTTTAATATCTGAGTACCATAATTTGGAGGGAAAAAAAGCAATATTTTAGGAATATAGTTCTCATAGATTTTGTAGTTTTTGACTTTGGACGTTGACACAAAAAAGATTGACTTGTTAATTTTATGTTCAAGTAAAAGTTTATGAAAAGACAGTAAACCAGAAAAGCATTGAGGAAGAACAGTTTAGGATTATTTGACTCTTTTGGAAGTCATAAAAAATATCTTGATGATGCTCTTAGTTTACTAATGAAAACTGATTAACTGAAGGTTTTTTGGTGACAGGATTTTGAAAGCCTCTAAAAAAGAAGAAGTTGAATAAGAAAGGGACAGCTAGGTTAGTGAAATTGATAAGGCAAGAGGATGGGGGAAAAAAAGGGAAAAGAAAACTGAAAGAATGATCTGAAGATGTAAGCCTTGAATAGAACCTAACTTTTTTTTCAGCGTGAAAGCATGCAGCTGTATTTATTGAAGATCATAAAAGAACAGGTTACAAATAATCAATATGGCAAACAATTTGAGCAGTAAGAAAGGAAAAGTCTTTATCTGGGGAGGGAGAGACGGGAAAAAAAAGGGAAGAGTGTGGGRGGGAAAGAGTTAAACCAACATCACCCACTTTGTAGTTACAGGTGAGAGAAACAACTGTAATATCATCTGAAATAGAGATGTTTCTATTTAGAGAAGGCACTTTAGAGAGTCTTTAGAGAAGATCTGATGTGAAATGGAGTTTAGTTTTGACTTTGTTCTGTAAAATAAAAAGTAAAAAACTTAAATATATTAAAATGTGTGTTTTTTATTTTAGGGAGCCATTTTCATTCATCTCTTAATTGTCATGAAAACATAGGTAATCAAATTCTTTAACTAGAGCATTTGTGCTCATTGAAATGTTAAAAATCTGTATCTTAAAAGCTCATAATTATAAACCAACCAACTTCTTTACAGGATTTAATTAGATGTTTTTTCAGTTATTTCTTATTTGATCTAAAACAGTGTCACAGGATTCTAAGAGTCGTGACTTAGTGGTTTAAGCTTTAATCATCATCTAACTTTAGGTTCAAATAGGTTTTGTTCTTTTTCTTTTGGGGAATTTATTCATAATTCCATGAATAAATTATGTGGTTATTAGGTTAGATTAAATTACTAATTATTAGGTTAGTGTTTCTTTTAATCAAAGAAATATGACCAGACATAAAAAGAAATATGACCAAACCAAAGAAATATGACCAGACAAATGCCTTTTTAAATTGGATCTTGAGCTGTTACAAAACCAGGCTGTTTATCACTAGCCCAAACATCTGATTGCGAAAACACACACTCACACAAAATGCAATGGGTTTATTTTTACTGCCTAGACAATTTTAGGTGGCTACCACTATTGTGTAAATTCCCATTACAAATTATAATTCCCATTACACATTATAATTTTTTTCTGTAAAAATAATTTAATAGAATTCATACTGAATATGTAATTTAAGAGAATTTGTACTATATATATAATTTACCCTAACATACTAATTGTTATCCCACAGTATCAGCTGACAGTCATTTAAATAATTACATTCTAGAGATTTAGCTTCTGCAACAAATAAAATACCATATCCTTTTTATGAGTTATGTGATATTGCAGAGGATTCCAGAATCATTCAACTGTATTAGGAATAATTAGGGTCACTCAAATGTCCCAGTTTCTGCTCTGAAATTCTCATGTCCTGAGAGAAGTCTCCAGTTTTTGACAGGCTCCTTTTTTCCTGTAGTATCATGCTAGGTCTACTTTAAGAATGTGCAACTCTAAGTGATACATAATTGCAATCCATTTGCAGTTTGTATCAAAACTTGTTAAAGTTAATAGCTGTTTCAAGTAACTAGCTGCAGCCACTCATGCATAGTAATGCCCACGTACAAAATATTTGACACTTTATTGTTTAATCTTTTTTTAAAGCAAAATCCATTGCAGTCTCTCATTCTGTATACCTCAGACTTAAATTTAAAACAGTATATAAAACATAACCCGAATGATTTAAATGACTGGATGGCCAGTGTATTTTCTCATTTGCAACAATGTAAACAATGCATTTGGTTTCTTAAAACTTGTATCAGCACTCAGAAACAAATATTACTTAGTTTTCCAGGCACTTGGCCCTCAAGGGAACAGTCGCCTGTACTTGCTCAGAAAATCTAATTCCCAAATTGACTGAAGTTACAATTACTTTTCAAAAAATATTGTGGAGAGTAGAATATTAGCTAAATAAGCCCCAACTCTTCAGTACTAAAACATGCTGCACACTCTTTTTTGTAATGCTATATAGTATTCATGTCTGCTATGAGAACTGTATGCTATGTTTCCATCCTTAATAGTTTTTAAGGAAAAGGTTGATATTCAAAACTGCATCTACTACCTTTTGATTCAGCCTTTTAGTAAGGATAAATATTCCTGTCTCCCTTGTAGTTGCCCATTTCCATTTTAAGTCTGAAACATGTTTTTAGGTGATAGAGGATATTATTTTGATTCTGTGCTGCATTTTTAAATTTCACAACAGAAAATAAAATTACCGAAGAAAACAGCCAGACGTTACCCAGCATATGAGCTCTATCTCTATGGAGAAGGAAATTACGCTGAAGCAAACAAAAATCTAATATTGACAGGAATTCCGGTTCTCTTTCTTCCTGGAAATGCTGGAAGTTACAAACAAGGTAAGCATTTAGCTAGATTGTGGTTATGTTACAAAGCTCTCATATTTATGCATTAATTGATGTCAAAAAGCTTTCTGTTTGAAATAACATCAATAAGAGTCGAAATGGTTGGTCATATTGTGGGGATGATATCCTTATTGGTCCATGGTCAACGTCAGGGAGTTACAAGACCTTATTTTTGTTTGAAATCATTTGAGCTGTAATATTTTTTCTGGAGTGAGACTTTGTAGCTTCGGAAAGCTGAAAGCCCCACCCTTTGTTTTTTCATTTGGCAAATTAGAATGAATATATATAAAGTTTATAGAATTAATTCCAAGATTCCATAGTTTCAACTTAATATATCTTAATTGAAGTTGATCTGATTTTAGTTTAAAATAAGTAAAATTATGGTGAGTGGTATTTGTTTATCTTTCTAGTGATTTTTACATAAAGGTTTTTACTTACTCTATGTGCCAAAGGGTGGTCCTCTTACATTTAAATTATTTAACTGTATCTTCACATTTATTTCACAGGACTCTAACAGTGTTTATCTTATACCACAAGAAGGCAGGTAAACAGCTTTCTTTGAGTCTAAGGCCAGATCTGTCCATAAGCCTCATCTGTGTTAGCAAATATAGAGCTATTAAGTAACTAGAGTTTTCTAGTAGAAAGGCAATGTAAAGAGTTTCTAGACAGATATAGGCAAGCAAAAGGTAAAATTTTCTCACTTGCTGTTAAATTGGTGCTTCCTTTATTTCTTCAATTAGTGGATATCACTAGTGAGTTAAGCCTGTTTCAGTGTTGTGAACAAGTTCAGGAGGCATTTCTGGTTCATTTATGAACCATTCTGTAATTCCTACTTATCACTCACCTGGGAACTGACCCGGCCGTTGTTTATTCTGTACTATGGCAGCACTGCACTCTTGCTGTACTTTGATTGCAAGCATCCAGTTGGTTTGGGTTTGAACAACGTTCAGAGCAATTATGCCGAGTAAAACAAGAACTGAATATGATTAGTAGAAGCTGAACAAGCTACCCTCTGTGATATGAAACTGTATGAGTTGCATACCATAGAAATAAGCATTATCCTGTGTCTTCCCTTGTAGCTTCAATGTTTCCCACTTCTTACTTAATGCAGTGACAGTTTTTCCTTAGCATCATCTTCCTACTTTACATGTAGCCTGATCTTGTTCTGTAGGTTATTCCCTGTAATGCTTCTAGCCTCCAAATGAAACAAAGTAACAGTTTTAAAACATTTTAATTTTTCACTGTAAATACAAAGCTTAGTAGTTTGAAGAACATGAAGTATTGTGTAAGTGTTTAGTGGAGTAGCCAGTATTCCTTCCAGGCTGAGTTTATTAGGCCATTACTCTTGTTCTCTAAAATGTGCTTTGAAACAGAATTAGCAATGCTCTTATGGTGTTAGCAAAATTTGTGTGTGTGTATGGAGAGACACCCCCCAATCCAAAACCTGGCTTCTTAGTTTGACAATTTTTTGTCTCATTTACATCTAACTTGATGACTAAATTACATGATTTTAGTGAACCTTTACAAGCTCACTTTCTCTGAGAGCATGCATGTTTAGTTTTTAGCTTATAACATAGTAAAATACTGTACCAACTTGTACGTTTAGAAAACCTAGATTTGCAGGGGCAGTAGTATCCAAATAAGATTACAAACAATCATGGGAGATACTATATGGACATTTGTAATTATGCTTAAAGTACTGCAAATCCTCTGTGAATTAGTACCATCTCTAAAAACGTGGTAGTACATCAGTATGCAGGAACTAGAACCGTACTTTCGGTGTATGTTAGGAATGAAGGGAACTATATAGAGAAAAGCTTAAATTAGATGAGTGGAAGCACTAAGTGCTGTGGACATAATGTACTACTTGAGATCAGCAAATTTAAATATTTATTCTTTGTTTTGAGAAATTGATTTAGGAAGATCATGGCAATAGGTCATATATTCATTTTTCAAAACCTTTATTAAGATAAATCTGCTCCACCTTAATCAGAAGCTCAGAATAGTTTTCTTTTATTATAGCCTTTGCGTTAAAGTTTGTATTTAATTTGGAATGTGTTGTGGGCTATCACATTTTAAGGCTGATATCTAGATGAGCAGAGGAACTGTTGCTATTTTTATTTTCTTGCTTCTTTTAAAACATGTTCATGTTGGCCAAGCAATGAGGAGGGAAGCAGTGCTGCTGCCTTTGCTGGGCTTGTTATTCTGATGTCTTACAGACACTTTTGGATTGTGTTAATTCATCATCTTTTATGGGCACAAAAATGAACTTTCTAAAATGTACAAAATTTAGACTTTGAGTAAGAGGTGATAGTCTGGTGTGATTTTTGGGAATGATCCCAAGATTGGGAAAACTGAGATCCTGAGTTCTAATTATGAATCTGTCACAGACTTGCCTTGTGATGTTTGGCAAAACTCTTGTCCTTTGTACCACAACTTCCAAGGTATAAAGTTGTGGTAAGATACTTGATCTTTTAAATCTATTTAGAAGGCATTCTTACTGCTTGTTAGATTTAGGTAAAACTGGCAAAATGATTGACTACATATTAAATAAATAATTCCCATCATGCTGATAATATCTGTTTGTGGTTTGAACATATAAAGTAACTCATAAATACGATTCATCCATTTCAAGCACTTTGCTGATGTTCATTTGATATGTTAATTCCTGTAGTTTTTCCCAGAATTAAGATTCTGCAGACTCCAGCTCTCTGGAACTCTAGAAGAATCTAGCTTCTAGGTGCCAGATTTGGGCAGACCTTTCTGGCAATCATTAGTTTACTTTGCAGAAGTATATGCTTGCTTTGGGGACTTTCTCTTTTGTTTTCTTCTTTCTGTATCAGACTCCTTATTTGCAACCACTACTGTTCCCACCCCGCCATGTCTCCATGGAAACTCGGTGACAATTCTACACTGAGAAGTCTGTATTAAACGGTGTTAGACAGAGAAGATGGGTCAGGAACAAGACCTTGTAAATGGAATATTTTTCTCCTTCAAGATTTTAGGTGGAAAGTGGTTTTTGTTCTTTTCTGCCTTCTACTGTAAATGTTGTTATGACATGTTTGTTTGTTTATTTTTAATCAGAAAGTCTTATAAAAATGTGAAATAATTCTTACATTTCTCATTTTGCTTTTTGGTTTTATCAGTGGCTGGCCAATACTTTTGTTCCAGTTATTTATATCTTCAAATCTGTTTTTCTAAAACAAGTTCAGTTGAATTTTAGAAAAGAAAGGTAAATAGATTATTTGCTTTTGGATGTCCTTTTCRTCCTTTTTTACTCTTATAAGTGACTTGAGAGTGCACAATGAATTTAAGGTAACCCATTAATAGGGTATATATTTATGTGTTTGTGTACTAATGAAGGTGTCAGAACAGTCTAATCACTCCTTAATTATGTGGTTTCTTTTCCTAGTACGTTCTCTTGGCTCTATTGCACTTAGAAAAGCAGAAGATATTGACTTCAAGTACCATTTTAATTTCTTCAGTGTCAACTTTAATGAAGAATTGGTAGCATTGTATGGTGGCAGTCTGCAAAGACAGACCAAATTTGTACACGAGTGCATAAAAGTAATTCTTAAGTTGTACCGGGTGAGTAGTGAGATATGCTGAATAATGTGTTTTGCTTTTTGGGGATTCCTGGGCTGCCTTTTCTGCTGGAAAACTGAAGTAATGATGAATAAGGGAGGGAAACTTTTATTTATAATGTGTGTAGTAGTAGCACAAGAGAGAAGTGCTGCTTTTTAATAGATTTTTTTAACTCTTGTGACAGTCCCTGAGTCTTGGATAGGTTCTATATTGTGTTTCTAAATAAATACTTACATGCACATTGTATGCTTTTCTGTATTAGAGACTTTCTCTAGCTTATTGAAATATTTAATATAGCATCAACTTCCATCCAGTTTTCAGCAAAGAAAAGTTCTTTGCTGGCCCATGTCCAGAGGAGTGTCATTAATTACAATAAGCCAAAGTCTCTGATGATTGCATGAGCTATGTAATCTTTCATTTTGAGCTGCAAATTTCATGTAAAGCATGGTTTTTGAGGTAGCAACTAAATTTGCTATCCTTGAGCAGGCTAAGTGAATTTTATAGGAAAAAAAAAAAAGTAGAGCTGTTAACCAAATGAGACATGGTTCAATGTCAAATCTGTTTTTGGTATTTTGTCTAATTACTCTTTGTCCTTTGCTTAAGGATCGAGAATTTGCGCCAACCAGTGTTGCAATAATAGGTCATTCCATGGGTGGTCTTGTTGCAAGAGCATTGCTTACTCTGAAGAATTTTAGGCCTGAACTTATAAACCTCCTTATTACGCAAGCCACACCTCATGTTGCACCTGTAATGCCTTTAGACAAATACCTTACAGGTAAGTGTTGCAGTTTACCTGATTGTGTTGTATTTCTTTATTGATCCACTCAAGAATTAATAAGTGAGATTCTGGCAAATTACTGTGGCCTCAGAGCAGTTTTTGTATGCCAGGTATGCTCTAGCTCTATAATTTTATTTAATCCATTTCTTTGTTACTGAGGTGGGTGTTTGAGAAGCACTAAAATACTAGAAGAACATACACTGTCCATTTTACATGACACTATTAGGGACTTGAGCATCTGTGAAGGGGCTGAAAGTTTAAGTAACTTACAAGTTCAGTAAGTTGCAGAGTGTATTACTAATTTTGTAAATTCTCCAGTGAATGACTTTTTTTTTTTGCAAAACTTGACCTATCTTTATAAAATGAATTACCTAAATAGTTATTCTGTGAAAGATGCTAAATTCAGTATTTGTCACTCCCAAAGGTAGAGGGATGAGAGTACTGAATATAGATATAGTTTTATTCTTATATATAGTACATCATATTTTCTGATCACCTAAGTAACTGTGACATAAAAAGAAAAGTGTAATCATTAAGTATGTACTATATGTACTGTATGAACTTCTTGGAATATAGATTTTACTAAAATATACTCATGAAATATGTGCTCAGTGGTAATTATGCTGTTCTGTGTAGCTATTGAAGGGATTGGTAAAGGGAAGTGATAGACATTTATTTTCTTTATTCTTTCTGGCACTCATCACTCTGTGAGACTAGCATTTTGAAGTATGTGCTCAACTGATATAAAAAGCATAAGTATATCTGCCTTTCTCAATTGCKACTTCCTTGGTGTTAAAACAATCATTTTGCTTCCTGATACAAATCAAAAGCGGTAATGGGATTTGAATGCCTCCAGGATGGCTTGCAGAAACTTTTAGTTAAATGTTTCTGTGGCTTTTTTGTATATAAAATATATTTGTGAGGAAATAGTGATAGATTTTAATATATTTTATAGATTTTTATACAGCTGTAAACAATCACTGGATTCTAAAGGCCCAAGACTTAAGAAATTTAACTACCCTTTCTGTGGCGGGAGGATTCCGAGATTACCAAGTTCGTTCAGGACTGACTTTTCTACCAAGATTGAGTCAACATGACAGTGCCTTATCAGTTGTGGTAAAAAAACAAACTTTTTTGGTTTTGCATGGAGTTATGTTAGATAGCTATCTATGTAATGCATGTATCAGTGTCTGATTATAGTCTGTATCTGCAGCATAGTATAATTAAGCATGAAAATATTGCATGTGAAAACACAAAATAGATGGTTTCAAAACCGTGAATACTTGATGCAGTAGAAATGAGTGTCCCCTGGCAGTGCATGTTGGGGTGGATGTGAAGTGTGCTCTGCTTGGTAGTTTCTTCTCACCTTCTTGCATCTTTTCAGTTCCAAAACTCAGGTTTTATTTTCCTGGGCTTTTGCAAGATATGTGTATGTGGAGACTGACAAATGTGCAGTATAGTAGCGTTCTTGTTTGTTTATAAAAAAACAGCCCTAGTTTTGAGGCTTTTTTTGTATTTACTATCTTTGAAGAACTTAGAAATAGAAAGGATCTACTGGGTCATCAAGTCCAGTCCCTGCTTTGCAGGGATCTAACTCCTTTAATTCCTTTCAAAATTAATCAAGCAACATCATAGGAGTAGTTAAATTTATCATTCCACCCCCCCCATCACCAACCTGTTCCCTTCATAAAGGAGCTGGAGAACACTCCCCAGTATTCCAGATTTGATAGAAAACTTGTAATTTCCTACCTCCATTTACTACACAAAGCAATTTTTATATGAGTGGGTTCTGGCATTATCATAACTTGTTATCTGAAACAGTTTTGTTTCCCTTCTTGATGTTTACTGTAGTCCCTCTGATTCTGCTAGGCTAAGAAGATTAACTCTTCATTCCCTTTTTCCTAGTAACCCTCCTTTGCCTCTGTTTTAGTTTGATTTCTCTTGGGTGTGGATGAGACAACTTTGTATGAGGTGACATATATAGTGGTACCAATTCTTTCTCATTTTCTGTCATCTGGATATGACAGATCATATGGTGCTATCATAAGATGATTTTTTTTTCCCCTGGCCATGATGCATTAATATTTCATAGTTTACTTGAATCAAGTTGTAGAGCTAGGTGATGAGCTCTGTTTATGGAAGATGTTTTTGATATTGATAGTCCCTAAAATGCAATACATGCACTTTTACAAATGAATAGCTACAGAGTGTCCAGTTCTTTCTTCATGATATTCTGACATTTCTTTCTGTTGAGGGTGCCCTTAACTTTTAAGCAGCAGCAGCTTTCGTCAGCATCCTTCTATTCCTTTGTGCCAGGATCACTTATTAAAATAGTAAGATTAGTCATAGAAGCAGTTTTTGAAGAACTTTTTTAGTAAGTTCCCACCTTACCAGTATTTGCCCTTTCAACATTAGTCCCTGCAAAATCCCAGTCTTTGCTGAAGTGAACAAGATTTTTGGCTGAAAAAGTCATTTTATTGTATCTGCTTCCCTGAGACTTATAAGATAAATTCTCTTCTTGTCAATAATTACCCAAGTATGTTTATATCAGGGAGAAAAAAAAATTTATAATTTTTAAGTGTTGAGTGCTAACAAAATCTAACTTTTTTTCCTTCCCTGAACAGAGCTCAGCGGTGCCTAGAGCTTGGGCCTCAACAGACCACCTCTCCATAGTGTGGTAAGCTAATGGAACGAAAGTCAGCTGACTGACCAGACATCCCTCTCTTCTCTGCTGTTATTACATCACACAATGATTTAACTTCCGCATAATACTGATGTCTCTTCTGGCCACTCCCCCCCTTCCCCCCCCCACCTTATTTCCTTGCTAAATGTGATTTTCCTTATTCTTTCTTTTAGGTGCAAAGAATTGATCCTGGCTACGATTAGAGCTTTTTTCGACCTCATAGATGAAAACACAAGGCAGGTTTGTATATGGGATCTCCTGTATAATACCTGTCACGTTTTCTGTTTCCATCCCAGAATGCTGAGTTAATACTTCATTATTCAGGGCATGTATTACTCTATTATGCAGAACTTCTTTTTGATTATTCTGAGTTACGCTGAGAAAATTGTTGCCTTTTTGGTACCAGTCACTGAAAAATCCTTTGTCTTTGGGTTATTTGAACAATGTGTCAGAAATAATTAGGAGTTAACTCAGTTTTTATTGTTGACTACTTGATGCTTTATAGCTGGGGTGTGGACTGAACTTTTATTCCATGATGAAACAGGCTTAATTGACCTTGCACTGTAAAAAATGAATACATTTTGTTAGCTGYGTAGCTTTAAATGTAACCTCTTCCTGAGTGTGTTTGAGTCACTATCTATAACCATTTTACAGAGGGTGAAGAAGTGTTAAAGCCTAACTTGGACATAGTACTTTGGGAACTTTCTGATTATATTCCCCGTGTGGTGCTGTGATGATGGCCAGAATGTATTTGTGGTATTCTTTTGTAAATAACCTTAACAAAAATAGAATATAAATAGAATAGTAGCTTAGGAAAAAGTAAGGAAAAGATATTTGGTTTACCTTCAGTTCCCATCATCTATTGCTTTTCTAAATAATATCCAGCATCTTACCTTTTGAAAATGGTATGCCCATTGTACTCTGTTCTTTTTCTGATGCCTTATGCAGCAGTAAACATGGAGAATTGGGATTAAGGTCCAGAGGTTGGAAATATGCAAGAATAGAGCCCCATACATAGAAGAGGAAGGCTTGCAGGTGTTCTTTTTAAGTCTGGTTGGGGCAGACTTTGCTGGTTTCTCAAGAGTGCACACATTAATTTGTGATTTCTAGAGACAAAAAAGGGACTACTAGTGTTCTGAAGTTGACAGGCAATGTTCTGGAGGGTAAAACTTTTCAGAAATCAATTATAATGGCCACGATGTTGAAAAGTTGAAGAAACAAAAATGAATCTTGAGAATCTGGACAATAACAATACAAAAACAATAACAACATGTAGATCTACAGCTACTTGGATGTTATAACATACTTGTAAACTTTCTCTCCATTCTGAAGTGATTGACCACTGATGGCACTTGATTTGTTCAGATTATTAAGTTTAGAATAGAAGCAATGTACCATGACTACTGATAGTTCCTCCTTCCTCTCTTCCACAAAACTGTATTGTTGGCTACGATCTGATACTAATTGTAAACTCTACAAATTGTCAGATATTTTTTATTCAATCTGGTATTTTTTTAGATAACTCAGGATCCAAAGAAGAGAATGTCAGTATTGAATCACCACTTTGTGAGACATCCTGCAAAAACATTTGAGGAAAATCCTGAAGCTTTTACAGAACTCACAGGTGTGCAGCAGTTTCCTTTTGAACAGGATTCAGTGATGTTCCTTGCTTAAGAGTCAATCTTCTCACTCGCAAACTTCAGAAATACATTCTATCATTCTTTAGGCATTGCTAAGATGATATTTGGGTTATAGACCTAAAATATCAACTTCTGCATGGTTTCAGCCTTAAATGGGATCTAAGGGGTAAGAACAAAAAGGTGCATGTCATTTTCATGTCCCTTAGATTCTGGGAAGCAAGCAGGAGTCCTGGTTATACCAAGGTGTCCAGTAAACAATCTCAGAAATTGAGAATAGCTAGATGTTAACAGCACTGTCTAATCTATGTTTACATCCCATGCTTACTAAAGGGATTTTTATGGGTATTGTTGAGCTATTATGTTAGTTTTGTGCTTCTTGTGGAAATCCTGATTATTTAGATCTGTTTCATCAGTGACTGCCTTTTTTGACGTGACAGGATAAAAAGGACTACACATTAATGGTTTCCTTGTAACTGCTAGGGATAAACAATTAAAGACAAGAAATTTTGACTGCATGGAGTCTTGGGAACTAAACAGAATTTTGTAAGGCAGAACTGTTTTTTCTTAATTTTGCTGAAGTGGACTAAACTGAGGAAAACCATTTTATTTCAGAAACTTTTCTTAACGTTAAAGTATTACAGAGGTACTAAAATAGCTTGGACTTTTGTCTCCAGTTTTGGCTGCCCCAATATAAGAAGGCATTGACCACTGGAATGAGTCCAGCAGAGGACCACCAAAATGGTTAGCGCTTGGGGTACAGGACATGGGAGAGAGGAATATATTTAAATTGGATTTCATGTTCGTGTCTTCCTATTTCTGGCACCCTCTTGACACTTAGCTGAATTTATCTGTGATGAACTTTTTACTCTAGTTAAACAGAAGAAAAGTATTAATCCTCTTGCGAGAGAATTTACATTGTTTATATCTCTAATCTGTTCATTATTCTGTCTTATTCTTTCTCTTCAGACGTATCTTTAAACTCCTACTGTCTTCTTGTACCTAGTATTCAGCTCATCTTTGACTTCCTTCTATACAAATTTCTGTATCAATTTTCTTGAAAGGGCAACAGGAGCAAAGATTAAGGGCGTTTCTAATGTTGCCTTAGCTTTAAACAGCCACTTACCCTATAATTACATTAGTATTATTCACATTCTTATTTGTTTTGTTTCCTTGAGGCCTTTTTTTCAAGATCTATGGGGTTTTTCTTTTACAGTCAACATGCAGTAATTGGATCCTAAGGTTTTGCTACTTCCTGTGTAGCTGATTATGACTATTGCGTGTAATTCTAAGAAGTAGCAATCCTGAGTGTTGACTAAAGCTTGGAAAGTTTAGGGTCTTTTTTGGAGATAAGAAAAAGATAAGATTTTTGGAAATAAGGAAAAATAGTTTCTTCAGTGTGGCATATAAAAACATATTTATTTTTAGGAGCTTTCACGTGGATTAAAGTCAAAACCTCAAAATGGACCTATTCAGTTTACAATGTAAGTAACATTTTTTCCTAATTGCATTTTTATGTTTATTTTCTTTACTAATGAACTTTTTTTTTTCTTTTAAGGATTCTGATGGAAAATATTTCACATTTCCTCTTGCAAGCCGCAGAAAATCCTACAGTCACATTTACTGTCAAAACAGTATGTTGGTGAGAAAATACTTAAAAAAAAAAAAAAAAAAAAAAACTTTGAGTTTATTTATAAAGCTGTATTGTTTTAATTTAGATTCTCTGCAGTCTTAAGACAATTTAATGAATAATAGTTTAAATTACTGACACCCATTTACATTCACAGCCTAATAAATTGTGTTAGATCTACTTTCTGTTTTAGCATGTTACTTTTAGTGTTCAAGGTCTGAAACGTTCAATGCCACTTAACTCTCAAATGTCTTATTTGTGGGTCTCTTATGGTTAGCCCCAGATACTGTTGATTCCTTTCTCCTTTAATTTAGTGCAGTTTTGAATGGAGAAGTTATTTTTAGTATTGCCAGGATTCAACCGTAGTTTTAATTCAGGAAGGCTGTTTATGAGCCCTTCCTGGTAGGTTTGCTTTTCCACAAGATTCAAGCAAGTCTGAAAAGCTACACAGATCTTCAGCTAAGCAGTGGAAATGAATGGGAGCCAACAGAGAGAGCAGCAGCTTCTCAGCTGTCTGCTCTGTTTAGAAGAGAGATGATAATGTCCATTTCTTATACTTTCAGCTCCAGATGTATGTGTTCATTTCAGCCAAGATTTTCTTAAATCTTTTGGGGAATTTTTTTTAAAGGAAGGAATGTAATTTCTTGGCAAACTGGAGATGGATAAATGTGCTTTTCGTAATTATGAGCACTTTAGATTAGTGGCAAGAACACTGAGATGCTTTCACTTTCCATTCCTCCTGTCTCTGTACCACTCCTTCCCCTCCCCGCCAAAGAAAAGGTACATACTGCCATTATGAGAAGAGAGTATGTATACTCAGTGCTTTTCTAATTGTCCTTCCCAGCAGCAGCAGCATTTCAGAACTTACACGTTTGTTGTGATCTCAGTTGCCTTTGGATAGGACAACTTTTGCCTTCATTTTAATATCATAATGACAGGACTAGTACTGTTTGAGGAGGAGGAGGTGGTACAGAGCCACGTCTGAGGTGCTTGTCTCATGGTGGAATCACTTCAAAATACTTAAATTCTATAATAAGAAGAACAAAAATAAAAGTCCCAGTAGACCAGTAAAAATATGAAGTGTTCCTTCTCTACCTAGGATAGTACCTTGAGACATTTCTTTTGGTTAGAAAAGATTTAAACTCTAATAAAATTAAATTTTACATCATTCATAGGACAGATTTTTTTTTTGGAAATGATGCAAGTTTGTTTGCTACATCCTGTATTCATTTTTAGAAAATGGATTCATGGTTAGAAAAGGTGACAAACAAGTTATTTAGAACAGTTCTTTAAAAAAAATGCTTTTCACTCTCATGTTTCATCTTTTTATCTTTGTAATTGTAATTCCAAGATTATGATGACAGACTTCTAATGGAGGCCATCACATGCTGTTAATAAGGAGTCTGACTTTGCTGTGGAATAAAGACAAAATGGGGTGGATATCTTTAATTGTAGATGGTTGGGGAAATCCGAGAGAGACTATATTGTATCATCATCTATACTTTTACAATTCAGCATTTAAGAGTCTTAAGAGAGGTGGGTCACTGTAGTGATAGCTGCTGTAGACAAGTTTAATAGAAAATGAGTAGGGTGAAGATGGAAGTTTGTTTCTCCTGTTTAGTAAGTTAAATGCAGCAGGTTCTGCTATCGGAGGATTTTAGAACAATTGCTGACATCTGGTGTACTGAAATAGTTGCATGTATGTAAGTTTTGGAGTAAATTGTCAGCATTAACTCTTAAGTTGCTTGGAGTAAAGAATTACTTTTTTATGTCTATAAATACATTCACACATCATTAATTTAATTTCTTATGGTATTGATTTTACAGGACACGAGTAGCTGGATTTATGGCTGTATAAGCAGTAATTCATCTATGTGGTGAGTATAAGTGGTTCCTGTTTTTATTTAGCTAGATCTTGTAAGACTATGTTTGGGTGTTCAAGCATTTAAAGTATACCAGCTTATGAAGGAGGAGATAGGCAAGAAAAGTAAAATTATTGCTATGAATAACTCATGTGTTTTCTCTGTCATGAAGAAAACAGGAAAAAATAGGCTTTCTCAAAATCTTGTTAGAATCCTGTGACAGAAGACGTATCAAGTGTCATTCAAAGCTTTTAGAAGAGTGCATTGAATCTCTCTCTGCCTCTCTCTGCCTCTCTCTGCCTCTCTCTGCCTCTCTCTGCCTCTCTCTGCCTCTCTCTGCCTCTCTCTGCCTCTCTCTGCCTCTC
>NW_020450826.1:0-62032 GCF_003343035.1 Apteryx rowi | reverse complement strand
AAAAAAAAAAAAAAAAAATTTGCAGTATCTGAAATGATTAGTTTGGTTAAGTTACTATGCTAGCTGACTGTACACACTTGTTCTTAATTTGGAATCCTGTGGATCTGTAAGGAGCTGGAAAAAAGCTGGTATCTTAATCCACTATCATAATCTAGTGCCTGCAAAATTATTATGTTTATCCTTTAAAACACTTGAATTTTTGCAGCCTGGAAGCCACTGATTTATCCTGGAGAGCTGAGCTACTTCCAACTGTCAAGGTATGCACTGTACATATCTTGTAGCTGGAGAGGTGTTTGGTGGGGGAGTTGAAGATCACGGGAAAAGGATCGATTCTAAACACAGCTTTGAGATGTGCAGTTGGGTCCCAGAGGGAAGGGGCACAAGAGGTGGACTTCATCTGGAAAGTGGGCAAGGGGAAAATTAAGGGATATGTTCAGTAAACAACTTTTTTTTTTTTTTAAGGTGGTAATACTGAAACTTCAGGATTATCCTTCTTTGTCCCACATTGTCATTTATGTCCAACCCACAGTTGGCAATAAGGTAAAAAAAAAAACAAAAACAAAAACAAAAAAAAAACATAAAAATTGCTTGCTCAGAGTATTACTCCTAACTTTCAGATGCTATATTGGAAGGAAAAGGAAGTATATTAAGTATATGCTAAATTACTTTGACAAACTGTAGCCCTCCCCTGCAGTATGGTTTGAAAGTAATTTTGTTAATTTCTTTAAGCTCAGAAACACCTTCAGTTGATAAAATTACAAACAGAAGGCATAGATAGTACTTAAAGATACAGAGCAACTGTTCTCAAACCAGTTCACAGAGTTTTTGTTGGAGGTTCTGTTCTTATTCCTTGTTTTTCTTAATGTTGTGATTGCATTCCTGAATATTTAGCTTTTTGAACAGTCAGTTCTCTTATCCAGCATAGCAGAGAATACTGTAGATAATTGAAGACACCAAATATACATTCTGGAGAGTGTGCTACAGACAGCTCAGCAAGGTCTGACACTGCAAATAACATGGTAGACTGAACTATGTAGAGTTTGCTCGTACTGCGTCTACCAGATGAGTTGAGTAGCTTCGCACCAAGCCGCTCAGAAACCCGGTCAGACGAACACTTGCAGTGAATCTAAGCAGGCTTTGCGTATACCTGGCTGGGTCTGGAAGGTCTTACTAGTTGGCCCTGAAAATAGCAGAGCACTGACCTTGAATTCAAAAGTCTAAGTGGATCTAATAGGCCTTTCTGCAACACGAATCCAGTGTTTCTGCATCTGTGATATAATAATCCACAATCCAAGAAGTTGCTCACCGCAATTGCATTGATTTTAATATTCTTTTACATGAATACCTTCAGGTAGTTGTGACAAAGATGCCTTGCAGTTGAATTAGTAATGTACAGTGTCCTGGGTAATCATGAAAAAGAAGACAGATCGTTTGTGAAACTTTACCTGCTGAGTTGCATTTCAGCGTTAAATCTTGGAAACTGCTTTTAAAAGATAAACAAATGCTGGATTTGTAATGGGAGGGGAAATAATTTTCAAGTGAACTAAATACATATTAGAGATGGTGCAGCTCATATATGTTGAATACTTTAGTCCTGCTTTTGCATAATAAAACTTCAGGAGGGGCAAACTAAAGAGTTCTTGCTTAGAAAACTGTATCCAGGGTTTGGACAAATTACTCTTCTTTGCAACACTCAAAAAAAAGAGATGGGACGAGAACCAAATTCTGGTCATTCTCAGCTGTTTGAATAGCCTTTTAAAGGCAGCTGCAAATGGGAGAAAGCCAAAGTAACCTGGAAGTTATGTTTAAGTTGTCCAAACTTGTACTGTTGTGTACAAGAACCAATTACCAGCCTTCCCTATTAGTTGAGTGTGGAGAGGTAACTTTTCAGTATTTGCATGTTGTCTTCTGCCTGAGCCTGTGAAGAGAACTTGACTAGAGCAAAGGCTGTGCTCAGTTTAGATGTGTATTTATTACTTCTGAATTGCAGTTTACTTTGGACTGTGAATTCTTCAAAGAGGATTCCAGAACAGTACAGCTTCCTGTAACACATCTTTTTTCTTTTGGTAAGTATAGCATATTACTCATGGAAAACTGCTAGTATGAACATTTTGGATAATAAATTTGCCTCAAAATTTCAATGACGGGTTTTTATTTTACTAAACTTAGTACTGTTCCCCTTAACAGAAAAAAAAAAGATTTTTTTTTTGTCTAACAGATATAGAAGCATATAAATCTCCACAAAAAAAACAATCTGAAGATGTAGCAAGTTCTCAGATTATTTTATCTAACATGAAAATAACACATTCTTTCCAGGGCTTTCTTCAAGTAAAATTCTATTAAATTCGACAGGCTTACTTTACAATGTACAACTCCAGCACTTTGACCAAGTAAGACTACTACTTAATGTTTTAAATTAATGTAACCACTATTTGGACAATATAAGCAAACACATATATGTATATATTTGTTTTGTTTTAGATATATCAAGCTTTCAAAATCTATATAGAGAGCCATTGCCAGTTACTCAAAGGTAAATATAAGTGTTCTCTAAAAGTATAAATTTATATTAAAAAAAAAAAAAGCATCTTGAAAATTCTCAAGATTGAAACTTGTGGAGACAAACATCCTATCATGCAATGCGATTTAGGCTGTACTGTTATAATCTGTTCAACCGTCTCTGCTAATATCTTTCACCTTCCACTTTTTGTTGAGAAGGATAGTTCAAAGCAAACAAGGAAATAGTCCTCATATGTTTGATGGTTTGCTTCCCAGCAAGGGAAGTGGCACTTTCAGCAAGATTCTTGTTATGTTGAAAGTGTTTCTCAAGAACAGAACATTGGCTAGGATTTTTTTTTTTTTCTGCGCTAAATATGGGAGTCAAATTTGAATGTTGAGCTACATGAACTCAGACAGAACTGGATGTTAAAGGACTTTTTTTTTAATAAAGTGATGGATTTATTAGCTTGATGTTACAGCTGTATAGTGAAATACAAAAGTTTTCTCATGTCTGTCCTGACTTTAAATATTAGTGTCTCACTGCCTTGCTCAGTAACAGCATGTGTTTAAAAAAACCCTCATTTTTGGTCAAAGTAGCTGCAAGCACAGTAATTCTGTATAATGGTCTGTATGCCACCTTTGTTTCATTTGCATTTTTAAATTCTTACGGTGAAGTTTTACCAGGCCAAACTTTATAGATAAAAGTATAAAAAGTAACAGTATTGATCTGTATAGCTATGCATGTGTGGTTGGATGTGGTTTTAAGGAAATGGCACATAGCAAAGGTTTTGTCTATATACAGTGGGATGACTATTAAATTTGCTTCATTTAGTTTTTGCAGACACTTGCCCTATCTTAATGATAAAATTTGAATTCTCTTCCTTTTCAGAAAGAAAACCTAGCGTTTACAGACTTCATATACCCTGGTCACATGAAGACTCAGTAATTGTGGCTAAGTAAGTTTTTTAATAATTCTAATTTATTTCTTGATATCTTTTGGAAGAGGGTTTACATCCTTTTGTGGTAATATTTCTGAGGAGACTTGTTCACCAGTCTTAAGCATTTGGCTTCTGCATCTTTCTCTCATTTATCTTTCTGCCCTTGTTGACAAAGAAGCTCTTTTGACTTTTCCTCAAAATAAATATATCTGCTAATAGATCTACTAATTGCTTGTTTAATAGCCCTTACTAATTTTCTGAAAATGGAAGACAGATCTTCTGGTCTGAAATTTTCACCACAATTTTTGAGGTCCTTTTGGTACATAACAGTAACAGTACATAACAGTATAGCGTGTGGAGACCCACCTCATGAGTAGGGAAGAGAGATTGATCCAGGTACTGGCTTCTTCCCATAGCCCTGGGTTTGGATCACCCAGCAGCACTAAGCTGCTTCACCAGCATAGTGCTGACATCAGAGCAACTTGTATGGCTTGAAATATGTGCCGTTCATGAATCACAGTTGAATAATTTGATTTAACATCAGCTAGTTGGAAAACTGTCTTTCTCTTTTTATTTTAGAGGCCTTAAGGATACCTCCCTACTTTTTTCCTGTATTTTCTACTCTAATAACTTAATGTTTGCAGAAGACTGAATGGTATTCTTGAGAATCTGTCTTACCTATTTTCTTTACTCAGCTCATTTACAAGTTTTGTGAGGCAGTGTGTGCACTAAAGCTAAATTTGCTGTCTGTTTTCAGTAGTACCACAGCACTTGCCAGTTCAGAGGACACTGAATTGAGAATGTAATGTAGTTCTTTGTAATTGAATAGACAAATTCAAAATATCATTAGCTGCTGTGACACTTGATATACTGGTTCTGCTTTACATGTTCTTGTTGAAGACTATCATGCATTTGGCTTTTTTGATTATAAGTAAAGAGTTACCAGTTAAGTTGCTATTTCAGAGTTCCATCTTTTACTGAGATTTCTGCAAAACTGCACATTGCGCAGCCTGAAAATGACAGCAGTGTTCCAGGGTTAAATATTTACTCTTCCTCAGACTGTCAGTATGAAGTGAGTAATACAAATTTATTTTATAGCTTGTATAGTTTGTATTTCTGTGTGATTTTTGGCTTTACCTCAGTCTTTGAAATTATGTAGGTAATTAAGCAAAACAAATACTAATCAAATGTAAAGGTGGGCTTTTTGCTCTTTTTTGAATGTAGTGCATGTTAAAAGTATTTTGCAAAAACTGGGGCACTATTGAATGTTGGGCTCATTTTTAAGAAAAACTTTAATATAATTTGCTTTTTATAAGATYACTAGTAAGCTGTTGTACATCTAAATTGTGGGACTGCTGTATTCTAATACTTAAGTTAGCTTTTGAAAATAAGTGTTTTGTATTTATGCTTACCATCGTACAAAATAATACTCAACAAATTATTTGTTATTTTTTGTTCATCAAGGTAATTCTGAAGACATCACTTTTACAGATTCTTGGGCAAGTAAGAAAACATTCTAATACTAGATTTTGTTTTTCTATTGCTAGAACCTATATAGTTTTTTTTCCTTCCTCTCTTCTCCCCCTCCCCTGCTATGGTACCTTAAATTCCTTCTTGGTGCCAAGAGGAATGATATGTTGAAGATGCTATTTTAATGATCAGTTAAAACCTTGTCACTTAACAAGGCATCCTATCCAGATAAATGTTAGGCCTCAGCTTTTAGAGAACTAGGAAAGCACTCTAGTTATAGAGAGCTAATATAAATGATTGTTTAGCATTTGGAATTACAGTTAACCCAGTATCTGTAAGGGGATGATAATGTAGGTCATCTTTACTTTGCCTGATGAGTCAGTCATGTGTTCAGACTTGAAAATTATATTTGGCATGAAACAGCGGTTTAAAAAAAAAAAAGTCTAAGCAGAACCATATATTCCTTTTTTTAGCAAATTTTCTTTGGTCATACATGAAGAATATATCTACACATTGGTGTCAGTAAAAATAGACTAGCCATCTGCAATCTCCGATTCTAAAAACTATTTAATTCCCAAGCACCTAAGTGTAGTGCTGAATATTACTGACAAGTTTCTTTATTTAAATGTATGCATTTATATCAAGTWTTCTTAATTATGTTGACCTTTTAGAAGAGTTTCTATGCTATCTGTATATAATCAGGTATCACTTCATGACTTGGGGGCAGCGGGGAAGACAAGTAAAACATATGTGAAATGACATCTCTGAAAATTCTTTGCCCACAAACATRTGTAGCTATTGCATGCATTGCTTGGAAAGTGGCTTTTTGCTTTTGATGTTTTTATTTTACTAAACCACGATTAACATAATGCTGTATTCTTTTCACATTTGTCTTGACTGGAAAAAAAAATTGTCCCATTTATGACCTGGTCCTTGAACAAAACACACGTGGGTAGCCATTTATGAGAGATCTGAGTATTTTCTGTATATAACTCTGTTATCAAATGTGGTTATCAAATACTCATGAATCAAAATGGGAAATGGTTTACATCCTTTAAAAAAGATTTTTCCAATCACATTATAATGGTTACTTCATGATAATGTTATATGTGGGTGTGTGTGTATACATATGTGCATATATATAAATCCTTATATGCTTGTCTTCCAGATAATAAGGTTCCATGGCTGCTCTCTTCCTGTCTATGTTGTTTCTAATATTCTTCTTACCTATGGAGGCCAATTAAGCACATTGATATCAACAGGTAACTTTCTAGACTTTTTTTTTCCCCGTCACAAATGTTTTCCAACAGTAAATTAGATAAGTAATTTCTTTAAAGACTAGTTGTTGTGGACGTTTTTATGTTAAATATCACGGCACTTGTACAAACACTTGTATCTATGCACTTCAACTTCAATTTTTGTTTGTTAGTAGTTCTTCAAGGCTGTTTCTAGCAGTGCCAGACTTACTGTTTTGCTCTGCTATCCCTTCCTTGTAAGTGATAGGTGTATTGCACAATACTGTAATATTAATAGAAGTTTGCGTAAAAGTACATCTAAAAGTGTAAAATATATTGTTAATATGCACAAAATACCTTAATCTTGCACAAAGATGAGATTTACAGACTGGCTTTTTTAGATACATCTTGTGACAAAATGCATTTTTATTAAAAGTCAGGTGGTATTTGTCACAAACTCAGTAATCTCACTAAAAGTTATTGTGTCATGTTACTTGAGTCATCCAGTGAATACAGTCTTTGATGGAGTATGCTGACTTACATTAGTGTTATTAGACGCAGTTATCTTGTTTTAAAGTCAACTTTCAAAGTTTTGTCTTAATTTACTTTCTGTTGTTGAGCTTCTTTGTTAAAGTTTATGACAAAGTATTAATTATTAATGCTTTCTGTTCTTGATTCTAGGCCACTGTTCAGAATTTTCCCTTGAACTAGTTAGAACAGCTAAACCCTACAAAGTAGACCCTGTTATAAGCATTGTTGTGTTTCTGCTGGGGTAAGTTTGTGGGGGGGTTGGGGTGTTGCTCTCTCTCTCTTTTTTTTTTTTTTTTTTTTTTTTTTTTTTTAAAGCAGCTTCCAAAACAGAAGTTTCAGGAAAACTATTGCTGGGGAAGAAGAACACTTTATTTGTACTCACTGTGGTCTTTTAATACCTGACTGTGATTTTGTTTGAAAGGCTGTAGTAGGAAGAATAGTTCATGTATATCTTACTGTAATGGCAATTGGAGGTGATAAGTAATACTGCTTTCATGTTTTTGGCAGGTTTAACTGGTTTAGAGAGATATGGGATTCACTGTCACTACCAGAGGTGGATGCTGCTGTACTGAGTAGTCAGGATGCATGGTTCCCCCTTGTGTCCCTGATTCTATTTCTTTTTGGGACAGGCATTGCATACTGGAGTGGTGTATTTTTCTGTTCATCTCTGAGACTCTTCTCTTCATTATGGTTAACTCTAGTAAGGTAAAACGACATTATAATGATGTTCTTTTAAATGATTGAAACACTGTCAATTTTTTTTATTTGTTTCAATGTGAATACTTGGGCAGTTTAAATTTGGCAATGCAATTTGTACCTAGTTTTAGCCATCTGGATTTGTCGATGTTAAGTACTAATGAGATATGCATCATATTCCTTATTGCACATCTTCAAAAGGGAATGTAAATTGCTTTCTTGTTTCCTTCACCAACTGTTTGAAGATTTTCAGTTTGTTTTTGAAGAAACCTTGTTGGGGAAAAGAAAGCAACTGAACTATTTCCTTTTCATGTTAGGCAGCTCAAAAAATAAATATATATATATTTAGAAAAGGGATTACAAGCATTGTCTTATACTGAACAATGAGTACTACACTGCAATCTACATTATGGAATACAAACAAGTTTGTGCAACAAAAATTTCTTGGACACTAATTTCAATCTTCAAGAATGATAAATTTTACAGATGGTGTCTAAGAACACCGGAATTTTATGTATTTACAGGTGAGTACTGAAATATGAAAGGAGGTTAAAAAAATAGGAAAGGAAGATTAAAAAATATTTTGAAAGAAGAGTAAATTAGTAAATTGGATAATGTGCTTAGCTATTTTAATTGTTTGACTATTCTCATGCTGTTGCAATCCTCAGTGCCTAGTTTTGAGCCAACAGAAACTCTTTCTCTAGAAAGTTAGTTGGGTTACTCTAATGGGAAAGCACACACAACATGAACTCTTTCTTGTTTTCATCGCTAGCACTTCTGTTATTATTCTACCAAATAATACATGTGTTGTAAGCCATTTCTTCTCAGCCTTCTTGTTTATAAAATTACAGCAAACACTAAGAAATTTTGGTGATGATTTTAAGTGATGAAGTGGTTCCCTTTAAGTTTTGAAGTTATTCTTAATACATTTTTGAGGATTTTTTTTTTAGCTTAATTATTCTCTTTTCACTAAATCTTTTGATTACTAGAAAAATCCTGAGAATGTCTTGGACAGAGGCAGGAAAATAATATTTTTGTGCAGCCTGCTTGTAAGTCAACTAGTTCATTTTGGAATTCTGGTATCTTAACACAGGTTCTGATCTAGCCTTGAATTTCTTGAAAAAACATTTCTTTTCTATAAGTCATTCTAAAATAGATGATGTTTACTTGGATTTTGATCGATATTCTGAATTCATCTGATAAGGTCAGGAGCTCAAAGAATTTGTCACCACCTGTTTATGGAATTGCTTGTTCCTGTCAACTAGCTGCCTTTTTGTGGTTATTTTCAATACTTGTTGCAAAGGCTTTTAAAATTACATTTTCCAAATAACTTTTTTTTCCCTGTTTTTAATATCTATTTTAACACTGGAATGTCCAGTGTTATTTCCAAGAAGAAAAGACTTTTTAGTAGTTCTACTGCCTTTCCTCCCACCCCTGTTCCCCTCATTTTCACACCATCTCAGCTCATCTTTGTGATGTCAGACTCATTCTTGTCTTTTAGTCATATCAGCTGGAATCCAAAAACTTAAAATAAGTTTTCCTGTGTGTCTCCGAATATGAGTAAGCAGCAGTTCCTGTCTGTGAAGAACGTTTGTCACAGAGTTAACCTCTTGGAGGCTTAGCATGCTGCACGTTGCTGTGCTACCGTGGAGCACTGCGGTGTATTAACGTTTGCAGCGGGAGTCACTTTCACGATGTAACTCTGCAGTAATAATAAGACCTTGGTTCTCTTGGAATGAACTTGATGACTGGTGCAGATCTAGAGTTAGCATTCTCTAATGCTTTATGTTCACCAGACTATCCTTTATATTCCCCAAATAAAGTGAAGTAGTGCATTAGTTACAGACATACCTTCTCAGAGCTGTAAGATTGTTTTGTTAGTTTGTCTGATGAGAAAGTGTATTACAAAGTTGCTTACCTCACAGTTGGTGTATATGTTACAGTTTGGGTAACTTTATTTTTCCAGTGGCTAATCAATATTTAGGAATGATTAATTATTTTCAGTCATTCATGAAACAGAATTATTCTTTAATCTTTGAAAATTTGATTTTGTTACAAGAGTATAATATCAGGGTTGTTTGTTTGTTTGTTTGTTTTAGACCTTCTATACTTCAAAAAGATAACAAGCTGATTACACCCAGAAGAGTGTGTGTGGTGGTGTCTCTTGCTTTGGTTAGCTGGACCACTTGCGGTGCATTTGCTATATTCATTATTTATCTTCGATATGTGTTTAAGGTACTGAAAGGCTAAATGTTTGGATTGATATATGAATACAAAATTTTTTTGCTTTGAATTAACCCAATGTTAAAAGCAAAGATACAGGTTACCCTTTTTCATATTTAAAAGAAATTTTATTATTCACAGACTTGAAATAGCTTTTTTGTGTGTGTGTGTGCTTATCAAAGACTTCCACATTTCTGTAATTTTTAGAATTATTGTGTTCTTCTGATAATATTTATTCCAAAAAACTATATGGTCCCATATACCTACTGTAATAATTCATATAAGTATACTTTTTAACTTATGGGTATGTAATATTATAAAATCAAAGACTAGTAACTCTTTTTTTAGTGAAGGGAGGCGAGGGATGTTCTATAGAATACCTATATTTGAAGAGTCTTAACAAATCCTTATGGAGTAAAGAAAGAAGGGTGGGTAGGTGGATATGTTGTAGAATTAGGGTAGTCTTACTGAATGCCTGCTTTGATCCTTTGGCTAGTGCCACAAGGACCCACATTTAGTCACCCACCATCCATTTTCCATGGTCTCCCTGGCATCTGTGAGCAACTAACTTACCAGATTCGCCCTATGTTTATGCAGCTACTAGACTTAGCTCCAAGGGAAGCACTGAGGCATGCAGCTGGGAGTAGGGGCACAAAGCAGAGCACCCCGCTTGGGAGCAGCCTGCAGTGTGACTGAAATATGTAGGTGGCAGCTGAAACCGCAGCCTGAGGAACAGTGCTGTTTCTAAACACCTTGAACCCCCTAATGAGGTAAGGTCACCCTGCGCAAGACACTTCCCTGCTGACACTGCTCCTCCTTCTACAGCAAATTCTCTGACATTGGACTATTCTTATGTGGCCTGGTTATGGGTTTCTGTGGAAGGAGAAGCGGAACTGAATCAGCAGAAGGGAGGAGGAGGCAGTGAGGAATATGCAGATTCTCCCCTGTGTACTGTCAAACACAGTGGAAGAGGAGAAAGCAGAGCAGCTCGAGTTCTTTCTCCGTGTGTGGCAACTCTTCCTTAAGAGAGCACGCGGGATGCTGCTGTTATAGAAGTGGGGGGAGTTCTTGCACTGCAACTCCGGTGGGGCCCTGGAACCAGCTAGCTATGAAATGGGACAAAAACCTAGCCCAGGAATTTTTTCTTGTATGCTACAGCTTTCATATGAAGAAACTATTAAAAAAGTAAAAATGTCTGTCTGTCTGTCTTGCAGGTTATTAAACTACATGTAAGTGTGAAAGCAGAACAAARTGCACTTAATCGGGTAAGTTCAATTCCTGCTTGTGTTCAGAATAAATGATCAAAAATGATGTGGCAAACCTATACATTAAGAATTGTTAACATCTTGCCTTGGTGGTATTAGATTGGAAAGAAAACTAAAAGATGCTGTGATGACTGGATGGCTATAAAATTACTTGCTGTGTGCATGGTGTGAAAGAAAAGCCAAGACATGAGTAGCCTGTTCCATCACATGTGACTATTTTCATTCACTGTTTCACTGCAGTGTAAACTTAAGTGTGTTTAGGAAGAAAATTTAGTCTCTGAACACATATGGAACAATAAGTTTTTCTGTCTAAACTTTGGTATTTGATTGTGTGCATATGTATATCTAAAGAAATAAATTTAAATTCCAGATAATCTATACTTTCAATCAGGAGGTGACAAATATGATTTATTAGATGGATATGAACTGAGACTGCAGTAAACTGTTGAAAAGGAGTGAAGAAGCAAAATATCTTTGGGTTTTATACTTTTTGAATTTTGTTTCTTTTTTCAGTTACTTTAACTTATAGGATCTAAAGTATATGTATGTGCCTATACATGTATGTAATAACTACCTGTCCTTTTTCACAAACTTACAGTTGGAAAAGCTGTCTGCCAGGAAAAGTTGTTGAAATCTTTCTTTTTTTTGTGGGGGTGGGGGGGAGGTTAATTTAAATCCTCTCGTTCTCTTTTTTCATTGCCAATCACTGTTTTCTTTTACTTTTTTTTTCCCCGTCCTTGGAAGTTAGCATCTGCTTTCCCTTCATTAGTCTGTTTTGTTATTCCTACAGCTTACATCTTAGTCCCACTTTCATTACCTTCTGAATTTTTTTTCATGAATGATTATCTGTGATTTTCACCTGCATGCTTTATTATTCTTTTTATTCTGTTCTTCCTCCTTCCAGGAACTCCATTTCCCATCACTACAATTGTGTCAGGGTATCTCCASTCTCCATTCTTTTCTTCCAAAGATATATAAACTATTAATGTAAGGGAAATTGCTGGTTGAATCTAGATGCTTTAAAATTGAACTACTGAGCTTTTCTTTTGATGGCTTTTTGAGGGGTAGTTTGCAAATTTTCTTCCTAAATCAGAGCTGGTATGATAGAATTAGGATAGTSTTTCCTGCCTCCTCCTCCTCCTCCAACATGGGCTCTTACAAGCCAGTGCATGTTTTCAAGATTTGTGTCTTTTATTTTCAGGATTCAGAGCACTCAAAGGAAACTTCACAGAATGCCATTAAACACACAGTCAAAAAACGAAATTCAGTAGATGGTGCATCAGAAGCAACACAGTCTCTCTGCAACAACAGAGCAATTGCTGAAGATGTCAACAGTCTTAGGATGCATGTTACAATCCTCAATTTATTCACATGGATTGTGCTGCTCAACTTGCCATCTTTAATTTATTGGTTAAAAAATCTCAGGTAACATCTTAAACTGCATTTAAGGGGAAAAAGAAAGAATGTGAACTTTTCTATCAAGAAGGTAGTCAAAATTGCAAATGCTTGACTCTTCATATTATTATCTTACTGTAGCATCAGTCTTCAGTTATTTATAACAATAGTTTTTCTATGTAATCTGTCTTACGTAATGGTATAAGTAGATGTTAAGTGAATCAATGATATGTTGAGGAAAGTGATGATTCATAAACAATTTAAAATCAGGCTGTGATGCCATATACATTTCATGTGTGTTTGTATTGTTAGCATATGCTTGTTCCCAATCTGGATTTCATTTAATAGTGTAATTTCCGTAGTAGGATGCAGCCATTTAAAAATAACAYGCTTTTTAAACCAATTCACTTTTTTGCAGGTACAATGTTAGACTTGATCCTGACCCATGTAGATCTACAGCTATTATCCTTGTATCAATTTTAGAAATCCTCATGAATTCAAGTACTTCTGAAGTGAAATCAAGGTAGTGTAGCCTAATCCCCAGGTTTTTTTCTTGCTTCTTTCTACTACTTCAGTTTCTGTGTTAAAACTTTTTATACTGCGCAGACATGTAATTGTTCAGTCTGCATAGAGATTTGTAAACTCATATGGTTAAATCTTAAAAAGAAGAGCTGGGTAAAATGCATGCAAGTTACCTGTCGTTCAGTTAAATGGAGAAAATGACCTGTATTTACCATATGGACCTAGATGAAGTACTTGCTATCTAAACAATCAGTTGCATAAAAAATACTCTACTGATGAATTCTTCATTTACAATTTAATTAATCCTTCCAAATGTTACAGAATCCTAATATATCTTAGTAATTATCATTAGAAAGTGGAAATGAAAAGTGGAATTTAAACCCTTATAGTTATGTTCTTGTAACTCCCCCTTGTGGGCACATTTGTAGAAGGGTAACCTGTGCTTTCTACTGAATTAAGAAGTTCTGCACACTTGGTTTTGTGGACAATAGACCATTTCTTGTTCAGATAGAAAACTTGTCAGTGTCCCAAGAAATATTATGAATAATAAACAAATAGGTTATCCTCTTGCACAGCACCTGTTAATTCAAATGTTCTAAAATACTGACTCTTTTGTTGTTACAGGGAATTTTTTTCTAAATTAATGTAAGAATATTTTTAAAGGAAATTTTAAATATGTTAGCCTTTTTGTGTAATTACTCTTGCTATACAAGAATTGTTATTGCCCATTTAATCTATTTGTTCTGTTTAAAAAAAGATCAAACCGTTGAAATCTATAAATTATTTTTTAAAAGAAAGGGAAATATGGTATTTGCAAATCTTATGCTGGAGATGTGGCTACAAAAATTGTAACTTTTTTCTTTTTCTTATCTTCTTACAGTAAACTCTTGAAGATCGCAGCCAAAGTTCCGTTCCCTTTGTCTGTCGCAATGTTGGCCTTTGGGCAAATGCATTTATACAAAGTACCGCACTTTGTAACTTTTTCTCTTCTTCTACATGTACTGTGTTGTATTGTGTAATGTTTATTTTACATACGAAGAACAGTGCAGCCTAGAAACTAACACTGGAGACATGGCAAATTTCAACAAAGAAATGCCTAGATAGATATAATCAATAATTAACATGATTTGGGAAAGATGACAGAACTGTGAATGCTTTATGAAAAGTTTGTGGTTCTTTTCATGTTGCTTAGAAAGCTTCTCATGGTGTTTATTTCCTGACTGGAAAAATTAAGTGAATTAATTATGTGTGTGTGTAAGCACATAAATCTTATTAGTCTAACATCTCAATACTCTGTTTGCCTTGCAGACACTTTTGATGTTTCACTGTACTTCTTTGTTGAAACAGACTTTTTTATTCAGTATGCTGGTACAGTGTGTATGTTCTGAACTTGCATCTTTTGCAGTTCTAAAGTATGGTGGTTTAAACTTAAAATAAATTTCAAGCACACTGTGACTATCACAAAAACTACACAGCCAAGTATACTTTTAATCATTTTATGCTACATTTATAAACTGCCACGGTTGTGTCTAGATAAACTAGAATGTACTGCTTCTACAGAACTGTTATTTCTAGCAAATTATTTGTTCAATCGGTTTTAGTTGAATATTTGTGAGATAATTGAAAGTCTTGCACATTTTACTTTTTGTGAGAGAGAGAATACTCTGTGTAGCCTTCTATTCAGGAGGTTGCCAGCAGATTCATAAACAGTTTGCTATAATGTTGTTTTAAAACATTGCCAGTTTTCTCGAGAATTTTGTCAATTCTGAAATTAATTCTTGGGGCTTGTCCATATGTAGAAGCTAGCAAATGCTGAGGCATGGTGCAAGTTTACAGTGCAGTTGCTATGCTGCACTGTGTTTCCAAGTAAACTTGGCAGAGTCTGTTCCTGGGCAGGGTAAACAGAGAAGCAACTGTCTTACAGTARATGTCCACACATGGAATTAATATGGAATAGCTGCAATATTGTAGATTTATGTCCGCCTATGCTAAATTCCTTGTGTGGACAAACCTTTAGTAATAGTGAGAAATACTGACCATCATTATTAGCTCTGTATAAAGTATTATCTTAGTGCCTAGATGCTACAGTGACTGCCATTTATAACAATGCTCAAAATAGCTGGCTGTAAGGAAGCCTGTCCCCTGGATACGCATTTGCTAACAAAAGAAATTCCCCTAGCCATTAGGTTAAAATGATCTGTAATTATTAAAAATGATGTGTTGATTCAGTGTAGAGATGAGCTTCTGCGTTACTTGCTTCTGTGTTTGCTGTTTCCGCCATCTCTGAGGCACGTGTCATCTTAGTATGGAAATACTAGACCATCTTAATCATCCTACAATATGGATAATAACAGGAAATCTGTTACTCACAATCAATTTATATTATGTTCTTCATATAGTAGTAGAACCTGACCCATTTATTTTATTGTATCTCATCATTATTGCCTGAAGTGCCTCAGTTCTAGCTTGTTTTTAGGGTTAATTCATTTGAGCTGGTTGGGAAGACTTACCAGTTCATGCAGTGACTTTCCAAAATGAAGGACAAATGTGAAGTAAGCACTTGTTTTGTCACCTCATAAGCAAGCCAACAGTTGAAGCTATCAGTAAGTCATTAAAACTGCTTTAACTGAATAAGATTGTTGTTACTTAAACCAGTGTCAATGTTAGCAGTAATCTATGTGCTGGTCTTCTAGTCTTAATGTTTTATATAAAAGACTAGATTCTGCATAGTGTTTGTAATCAGAAAAGCTGTCCGAATAGATTGTATCTTGATACCTTCTTTCTAACTAAATGTATGCTACAATATATGTATATGGGATAACTTGTGTGTGTATATATTTGTAGCTAAAATCAAGCAGTCCATTTAACCTGAAGATTATTATTCAAACATAGAAGAATAGAGTAGATTTTCTATGAAATGGCTGTTGGTGAAGGATCATGGCAAAACTGCACTGGGACCATGGTAAAAGGCCTTCTGTGAACTGTACAGGATCTAATTTCTGTAGAATGTCGTTTSCTTGGTCTATATCGGTCCTTTTTGCTTGCTACTATATTGTTCTTCTACTTTTGGTTTGCCATCTTAATTAGCTCTTCATTTGATGCGCAAGCCTGTTTGTCTTAGTGATTTTGTTGGAGCTGCAGGTGGAATAAAACAATAGTCAGAATAAGAAGAGTTAACAGTCACAGCATATAGTAACTTTGATAGCTTTGATAAAGACTTCCAAATTTGCCCCAGTGTAAAACATACTAAATTGTAGCAGCATAGAAGAACACCAAATTTTTCATCTGTCAATATTTTTCTAAAGCCAGGAGTTGTGTTGATACTTGTTAGCGTTCTTCCTTGATATAAGTTACAGAATTTTGTGTAGTGATTCCTACGTGACTTTCAAATCTGAGATAGGAATAGAACACACGTTTTTAGAAAGATGAAATCCTGAGTCCAAAATCCCAAATACCAGGCTTTATCACATGTCCCTTGATGCTCTCTTTTTTCCAGAGATTACTTATCTTCATTGGAGAGAGAAAAAGTCTTATTGCTAGTTTCAATTTTGTATGCTTTCTGTGTCGTTTGCCAGATGAAAACCTTGTTTTCGGAGATGTGTGTCTGGATTTTTCAGACAGTGATTGTGGACTGTCTAACTTTGGCTGCTTGAGAGCTAGGCATCTACTCCCAAATAGACCCCTGTATAATCATTGCAGGGGGGAGGGAGTGAAGAGTACAAGTCCAGAGAACAATTTATGCCATCCTAAGAGAGGATGAATGATACTACTTGCCATTCTGAAAAAGACAGGTTTTTATTGTCTAAAATTGTTTTTCAGGTAAATACAATGATTGTTTATTTTTCTTCTTTTTGGAGAAGCTTCTGTTCTGCAAATTTCTAGTTCTGCCACTGTTTGCTATTATAATCTCAGCAGAAATTCCTATCTAGACTATATGGGAGAAGAAGAGCAAGATGCAAATTAACTTGTGATGGATTAGAGGAACTCTGCTCTGTAAGGAAAGATTTCTGTTAACATGCATTCCCCAGTTCCATTGCTCTCTCCTTTTTCAGAAGTTGAGGTATTAATTTTGCAAAACTGCTGCTCTTCATCCATGTGGATGTTCACCACGTTTAGATGGAGATTATGTTGTGAAAACAAGCATTTTTTGGCTTGTACTTGCGAATCCATTCAATATAAGAATTATTTGTGTGGCTCTTTTCTACTGTTTTATAAGCTTTCAGAATGAGAATAAAAAGCAGGAGAAGAACCTAGAGTACCAAATATTACTAATTTTAAGTACAGCATATATGTACAGCAAAGTCAGTATTGTCTTAGTGGGATTTACTGAGAACCTTTTAGTGAGATCTCCATAGGTTGAATTGCTCTTGATGTCTATAATTTTTTCCAGTTGGTGTGATTAACCATGCAGGTTTTTCCCTATGGTCTTATCACAGTGCAATAATACTAGCTACATGTATAGTTATCAGTTGATAATGAGTCTATGTTTGGTAAAGGAAAAAGTGTTTCCTCTTAGTTGAATGTACCAAATGTACCTTGAAACTGAATGAATATTGTCCAAAGGTGGTATTTTCTGTTCTGATTTAAAAGTGGGTTTCAGTATGTCATGTGTCAGCATCATTTTAAATGGGGATTGTTTTTTTGTTGTTCCCCCYGCCCCAAATTGTAGTAACGGAATTTTCAGTTACTATTATTTTTAATATTTAGAGTTCTGCTCTGATTTTTGAGTGAACTGATACATGTAGCAATTAATTCGGAAATATTCATTTGCAAAGTTAAAACAAAAGCAGACAAAACAAAACTGAAAAGAGTAATTGTAATATATAGCAGAAGAAATGGAGAGTTCCTGTATGTGTCTGCTTGAAACAAAACAATTTTAAGTGAAATTCTCATCTATAAACTAATTGGGCTACCTTTAAAGTCAGTGTTCAGGAAAAAAGTGTATTCATGCTTTAAAAAAAAAAAAAGCATTATTGCATAGTTAGTTTTCCATCTGTTTGCCAGTAACAAGCTTATAAACTTGTCACTTGGCCTTTTTCTGAAATCTGACATATCTGCTCTCTGAGCTCTGACAGGATAAAATAAAGTTGATTATGTGCTTGTGAACAAATGTAAACATTTCAGAAGAGTTTATTTGATGAAGTTTAGTTCAGTACAGTGATGAGAGAGTTTAGATAGACTTTTGTATTTATACTGAAGAAAGAGAGCAGCCGTTTAGTAGACCTTCAATACTCTGATTTGCTGAAAATGTTTTGTGGGGGGAAGGTTACAGTGTCTGTACAATAATTGTGCTGCTGTTTTAAATCACTAAGCTACTAGAAAATTGTTAGGTGTAAAACAGCCTAAATTCTTGAAGTTTTTTTTACATTTCATAGTGAATGTTGGACATTTATTTTTCATGTTTGACTCTTTACATTCCCTTGTGGAAAATAATTTAGGTAGCTTTTTATAAACAGCACTGTACTATAAATGGTTTTAAAACTTTCATCACTGTTTCATTAGGGGGAGATACACTTCTGTCACCAAAGCTACATGCTACTCTTCTATACCTCTGGATATGTGTGCCAATGAATGACAATTAACAAACAGATTCATTTTTATGTTAAAGTTAAATAGTTTTTCTACTTTTTTAGAGTTAGAACTTTAAGCTAGTATTCATAATAAAATATTTAAAGCCTCTAAAAGTTTGTTTGAAAACCTTTTATAAATTTAATATTTTTCTGACACATTTTTGTTTATGGAAGAATGTAATCCAAGCTTTTAATCAGCTCATTTATCTTAAAGCTTAAATTAAATAAAATGTATAAATTTTATCTTGTTAATAGACATTAACTGCTTTTGTTTAATAAATTTGAAGTGTTTGGAGAGAAAATTCTATAGCTCTTACTTAAGGAAATCTGTCCAGGGCTTCAACTCTTCAGGTATTTAAGCACATACCTGCCTCAAGTATGTGCTTACTGCCTTGTAACATGGAAGCCTGAGTCAGAGCTGTGATATTTGGACCTTAACTTAGTTTAAGATTTCAGGTTTCATTCTGTAATCTTGTATGCATACAGGTCTTGCAACTAGTCCTATTACAAACAGGTCTGGTAAGGATGGCTTCTCTGCAGTTACTGGCTAACTTTGGTCTAGATTCTGGAAGAAGTGTGTGATATCAGCACTAATTATGTGTCTATAAAAGCCAATGGTACACAAAAAACAGTTATTCTGTGAATTGTTTTTCATAATACTAGCCTTCTGGCACATCATTCCAGCTCCTCCCTTCATACAAAGTTATCCTTGGTTTGTAGTGCCCTTCCCTGTAATACAAACATAATGCTTACAGTAATAAGCACTGTGACTGATGCAGTGAGGATGCACAGCCTCTGTCCTGTAGACTGTTGTTCTATTGAAGTTTTGCATCTTTGAAATACCAGCAAAGACTTTTTTCCTGTAACTTCTTAAGTAATTTCAAGATTTCTATTAAGTATCAAGCTGAAACTGCAAGTGTCTTGGTGTTTAGTTTTTTTAAATGTTAAATCAATTATTTTGGGATTAATTGGGGCTTCGGTATTTTCCATTTATGTCACTTAAGGGCGGAAACAGTGTTTGAGACTTCAGTACCTGACAACTGGAATTTTTTACAGAAGTTTATGAGAAGTAGACATGACAAGTATAATTAGAGTGCCAGACCAAAATTGAAATGTGATATTATTTCCTCACTGTGATTTTAAACTTGTAGCTTTCTGGAGCAAAAAAAAAATCTGTGCCTTACACCAGTAAATGAATACACTAACTGTAGCCTATGGACTTCTGTGGCCTTATATTTCACTTTGGAAGTCCATTTGAAAATGACCAAAAATATTTGTGTGGATCATACTGAAACTTGATTTGGGGAAAATATTAAAAAAAAAAAATTAAGACCCTCTTTACCAACAGTAGTATTTACAGAAATTAAGCATTTACAGAATGAAGATTTCAGAGAAGTACAGTACATTTGCAGGTTGGAATCACACCAACCAAAGTTAGAAAGCTTTAGCTGACCCTAATTTGTCAAGTCTTTCTGTTGTGACAAAAAGAAAAATAAGAAGTCTCAAATATGTCTCAACTTTTATGTCTGTCAAAATCTCATTTATTTTGTTCTTCAGTTTCTTCAAAATAAAAAAAAAATCCTCTAATTGTAGCTCAAGTGAAATATTGTTGAGCATCAGTATCTAGACTTTAGTGAGAGAAACAAAAGCTGGGTGGTTTGTTTGTTTGTTTTGATTTAGTTTGGGGGGAGGGGGAGGGTTTTAAGCTCCAGAAGTTTTGAATAGTGAATTTCACTTTTTAGGAAAAATATTTTTATAAAAAAAACTGAAATGTTTGAAAAAATAGGTTTATGCGCTCTTTTCTTCCCAGTTCTCTAAAGAAAAACAGAAATATTGAAGATCCTGAAATTGTATTTTGATACAGTAAAAGATTTCTGTACATGTAATTTTTAATATGAAGAGGTTAGAGAAAGCCACCTCTGGCTTACCTGATGTCTCTGTAGGATTTTTTTTATGTCTTGAACAAAAACCCCAAAATTCTGACTTTATTTTTTCAGTATAAGTAGTAACATTGGATCTTGAATAATGATGTCAAGTCTCAAAGCTTATCGTTGGACTCCGGATGTTTAGACATGTACACAAAATGACTGCATGTCAGCAGATCACAGTAGTTATTTCAAGCAGTGCAAATCAAAGTTATTAATCTTTTTTTTTGCTGAGAACTAAGTTGAATCTGACTGGCACAACTCTGCTATGGCACAGCAGATAACATGCAACCTTTTTAGGTCTTCCCTGCTACTTCCTTCTTTATATTAATTTAGGACTTTAAAACTCTTGGTCACCTAACTTCTACTACTCTTGGTTCTGTGATGATGTTACTTCAGAAATCCCAGTTATCATTGACTTCCTGGCTAGACAATACTAGTACTAAAATCAGCGAGAGGGCAGAACTRCCGTTAGATATCATGATGAATCTAGAAAAAATGTGCAGGCCTAGTAACTTTATTATTCCTTAGTTACTTTTTAATTGTTTTTCCCAGCACCAAATCAGAATAATGTTGGGCAAAATACCTATTTAAAATGTATGAGGGCAGGTGTTTGCTTTTTTTGCAGGGGATAGAGAGAATTGGGGGGGGGGGGTTGTGGGTTTTTTGTTTTTTTTTGCTTATAGTATGAAGCGGGCTTAAAACTTTGAAGAAGACATATGTAACCTTTGGGAAATCTATCACTTAACAAGCAATTCGTCTGACTTTTTAACTCTTCCTGTTTTGAGTTCTTGTATAGCTAGTGTAAACCTGGTGTTTTAGGTGGAGCTAACTCTAACAGTTATAGGTGTATAGAGATGTTGACAGGGTCTTATCTATTAATGTTTGAATAATGCTGTAATAAATTACCATGCTTATTAAAACTTCTATAATTGAATTCTCAGATACAGTTCATGCAATGTGTGATAAGCTTCAGCAAAGTTCTGGTTTTGTGAGATGCTGAGAAAACCTGGAGAATAGCTATTTTCAACTGCTGTTTGAATTACTGAAAGCTGAATTCTCAGAATCTTTCAAAACTGCGCTCTTAAGTATTGGTCTTTTTTCGGGTGCCCAATTGTGACTTTCATATTTGGTTTGATGGTTTCTCTGTCTGCAGTGTATACTTCACATTTTTTTATATAAATGCGCATGACTTATGAGTACACTGTATAGCATATGCTGTGCTAAATAAACACTTGCGTATATTTCTGTATGTTATCATAACATGGTTGCATTAGTATAAGTGGTAATTCAAAAAAAGTGCCACTTACCAGTCATACTCTGTAGAGTGTTGTGAATGTTATTTGCACTTTTGTTGTACAAATATGCTAATGACTGTAGTGGTGAACATTTGCCATTAGTCTTTGCTCAGGTACTCATGTGGAGCAGTTTGGTGCTTTTCCTTCTAACTTGTAGAAAATAAAAACAGTGAACAAAAGCATTTTGGTTAGAGCTTTAATTTACATAATCAACACTCCCCCCCCCCCCATCATTTTGAATAGAATACAATAAAGGTCATATCTGATGAAGCCTGCCTGTTTCAAAATCTTAATCCATTCACCCTAGGCTTTTACACCTGCCTTTTTATCATAATTAAATGTGCACTAAAATGAAAAATGTTTGTTGAATAACCTAGTTTATATATATGCAGCAGCATGTGCATAAAACGTGTTCTATAACTAAGCTATATAATTAGTTCTAAATATGCCTCTTACTCTAGAACAGGATTTTTACCTTGTCGAATTAACTTGCATGCAACTAAACATGTAAATTATGTTTATGACTATTTTCAGCTTCAGTGGAATTTAATTCAGATATGCATGAATATTACTTATTGTGGCATATTGACTATATAATTAGTATATTCACTTTCAAAAGACTTGATTTGGTAAGGATGTGTTTCTGTACAAGTAGTTTGCTGAGAAAAACCTAAAGCTTAAATTTAAGCACATTCAAAATGTGGCACACTGACATCTGGCTTGGAAAGCTTTTGTTAAACTAGCTGCTTTCCTCAGAGGAAGATGTGATTTTTGTCTAATGGGTGTAATTGCACTAATAGTATTTTAATATGAATGTGTACCGTTTATATTTGACTTTCACTGAAAGAACTATAATGCAATTATCTTTTAAAAACTGTATTTGGCAAAAAAAATAATTAAAATCAGTACTAAAACACATTAAAATCAGTCTGTGTATACTTTTAGCTCAGAAAATAACAATAAAAGTTTATAGGTTTTTTTTTTAAGACAACATACAGGAAAATAGTATGCTAGTTGAACTTCTTGCATATCCACATACTTCATCAGTCATTGAAACTGCCTAAATTCTGCTAGGGGATTCACAGAGGTCCTACAGCAATAATGCATGTTTCAAATTTACAGATAACTTGGGTGTGTTTTACTAGCTGAATATACTGCAATATACTCCCAATGTTTTCTTTTTGGAAAAAAAAATAAATTAATAAAAGGACTGAGGAGAAAATAAAGGAACAGATGGAAGAAAACTGTTCTTTTTCCTCTCTCTCTCTTTTTTTTTTTTTTTTTAAGTAGGGAACTAAAATTTATGCACAAACCATACATCAACTCCTGCTTTTTCCCCTTTCATTATTTCTTTTAGAGGAAAGTATTCCTACTTCTGGTTGATTTAGAGAATAAATTACAYAGATGCTAAAAAGAGTGACTTTGTGGACACCTCTGAAGAGGAAAAGGAGGACTTAAAGGAGAGGTTGTCGTCTTGTCTTCATTGAGGTAGGACAAGTTTGAGCAACAGGAAGTGATGAATCTGAACACCTCTTCTGATTTGCACACTGAGACACCAAGTGGTAGTGGCCTGCTCAAACTTCCATTCCAGCAGTGTGAAGAACATCTGCTATTGCAACGATCATGTAAAAAGTAAAGGTACCAGACAGAACTAGGATAGGAGGAAATTAATATTTATAATAGAAGCAGTGTAGAAATCCTTATGAGGAAAACTTGGATTAAAACAATATGTTACTAAACCAATAAAGTAGTTATGCCAAATGTTCAGACTGMATAAATGACTAGTGAAAAAAAATGGGGTAGCTGAAGCAGTATGAACTGTAGAGAAGTAATAGGTCTATGGTGAATAAAGGACCAAGCACTTGTGGGGGGAGGGTTCAGATTAGAAGTTCAGTTATTTAGGCAACAGAATTGAATCATCCTTTTTTTTTAAATAAAACAAAACAAAACCCCACACAGCTGTGTGCTAACAGCCTGCCACCAGAAGTGCTCGTGTGCTTTGACTAATGAAGAGGTGGACTTGGACATGTATTCACCAAGGGGAGAGGAGGAAAGCAAAAGCTCTGTGTGTGTAGACCTGAGCTCATTTCATGGTAAGCAAATGAAAATTGAGCTGATCAGAGACCTGTTGACATTAACAGAGAGAAATATCAAAGATTTCAAGCAGAGAAAGTCTTGCATTTGGCTTTAACTAAATTTAGCTGATTTTTCAATTAGCTATATGTTACTTGTTTAAAAAAAAAAAAAAAAAAAAAGCTAGAACAGCTCCAGACATAGGAAGGGATGTACATACCAAAAGATTAAGGATACTGATTGTATGTATACATAGGGCATAAGAATGTGTTAGTTAAATGGTCATACTGAGGGAGGAATCGAGACTAAAACTCTCTGATGTAAGTTAGCAGACAACTATAGTGAACTGTGTTATCAGCTGATGATTCAATATAACTCAGATCTTTGTTTATTGTACCAGAAACAAAATTCTGAATGGAGTTTCTGACTACAAAGATGGGTGTCTCTGGCCAGGGAAAGAAAAGACTGAAACAGATTAATCAGAAGTCATGTATATTAAAAAAAAACAAAACAACTCTTCCTCAACAAAAGCAAGTTGTGTGGACAGAAAATCATTCCTATTTCTGTTGGGGGGGGGGGAACCAAAGAAGCTCTTTTGATCTCTGTTGACTATAAGCAATTTGAGGTGTTCTGCCTTAAGATACCCCTGCTATCTGATGTAGTGGCTGTAAACTGGCTTCTGAATAATTGAATGATGTGTTGGAAAGAAATTAAGAAATTTCCTTGTATGTTTTAAACTGCTTATTAAAACATCTGAAATTACCTACATTTATCACTCTAATGAAATCTAGCACTCCAGTTTCTCTTCATAATTAAATTTTACTTTTGCTCTTCTACCACTAACAACAGCTAATAACGAGGGACCCTTGGGTCTGATGATGAAATTTTGCTCTGATTTTTAATAGCATAAATATAGCTCTTTACTTCAGAATCGGAGAGGTAGCTTGTTTGGAAGGTTGCTTAGGATTGGTTCTGGAGGCAGGCGGATTGGGAAATGAAGGTACTGTTTTGTTTTTTAAACCTGTAACTTCTACTAGGTATTTTGCATTGGGTCTGCAGAAGGAAGACTTATGGGTATTTAATCTGGAAACCCCAAATGGAGGGTGAGTAAAATATTGCATTATTCAAAAGAAATTAGCTCGGTTTAAATAGCCATAGCAACAGCTTTATTTGATCTTCTAGGTGAAGCTAAGAGGAAATCATCAAGCAACTGCTGAGGGGCATAAACTCAAATTCTCAGCTACACACAATCTGGCTATCTAATGAGAATGATGAAACCTACCTAGAGACCTTATCTTTGGAAGCAGGGAAATCCCTGTTTTATAGACAGGGAATTGAGATGCAGAAGGTCCTGACATGTCCATGGTCACATATGTAGGCTCTAGTAAGCCAGAAATTACCCAAGAACAGGTATAACAAGCAAAGTTTGTTTTTCAAGCAAACTAGTATATTATGTTTCTTTACCCCAATTTTCCACCAGAAATATTAAAATTAAGGATGTTCTGATAATAGAAAATTAGGTAACCTGCTAATCTTACTGTTTTAATGCCATTGTTCATTTTCGGCTTGAAATTTTGAAACTTTAGATCTATGCAAATACAAAGATATCTCTAGCATAGTTAAACATGACAAAGATTGATGCTTATTTTTCAACAAACAATAAGAAGTCAAAGAGTGCACGCTTGTGTGTGTGTGTGTGTGTGTTTTGCAGAGGGAATCATGAAGGTGGAAATGCTTTCAGTTATCACTCTTGCATTCTTGAAAGTCAGGTAGAAAAACTACATACATCCCATATTGTTACCAAGAAGATGAAAACAAATGCTTTGTCAAACACAAAATTAAACAGAAAATAAATAACAGTACCTTAAAAAAGAAAAGGGGGAAAGTAACCTGGTTGCCTTAGATTGGGTCTACCTTTTTACAAGTTCTTTTGTTGTTACTGCTGTTTCTGGTACTTGATGAGTCTTTGCTGAGTTTTTGTTTGCAAAATTTAAACCAAAGAAAGATGTAAAGCTTTGCGTCAGAAATAAATATTTATAATCAGGAGTAAGATAATAGCCAAAAGTCTGTAGTTTTTAAAGTGTCTATTTAGACATATATTTTAAGTGATACTAACTAAAATATCATCTAAACAGTTGAGTGAAGAGTATAATGAAATTACAGACAAAAAGTTAGAGCAGCTTTGAGATGAAGGATGTTATGAAATAACGCCAAGGTAAATTAACATTAGCCTCCTTGCAGTCTTTGTCTTAGTGTCTAGCCTGACAGGAGGATATTGACTGCCGATAAAATCAGGAAAAAAGAGCAACACTCATTAAAGTGTTATGATTTGGGATCTTGAAACAGACCTTACTCTTCTCTCTCTCTCCAGCCTCAAGAAAATGATCCATATCTGATCTTGCTTGAAAACCATTCAATGAGCTGTAATTATCTATTAGTCACCATTCTGGAGATACTGTGTACAAATTTTTAATTAAAAATAATATTTTGATACAGCTCTGTTATCTCTGTTGGGAATTGTTTTAAGCTTCTTATATACCAACCACCAGTTTTCTGCAATACGGCTCAGGGAGGAGGAATTTGCACTGCACTGTTCAATAGCAACAGGTCTTAAGAGTATTAAGGATGAAATTCTCAAGGGTCTTTATGTCATGGATGGAAATGGAATCATTACTGTATTTTTGAACTCCTGCTTACGTCATTGACACCCACCTACAGTCCACTAGAAATATAAGTGGAGAGATCAGTTTGCTCACAGATTACAAGCAGACTAAACAAGAAGGGGCAAGCCAGAGCCAATTCACTGGTAAGCTTTATTTTAAAGAGAGTGAAAAGGAGAATCTGATACTTTTTTCTTGAATCAAGCTGTGAAACGCATCTTTAGTGCATTATACCAGATTGTATTATTATTGTAGTTATTAATATGTGTAGTACATTTTTATTTCATGCAGTTTTAAAAATTGAGCTATCTGGGTCTCAAGCCATATTTTTGCATTTTCCTTGGAGCACACAAAGCTGTAACCAATCAGCCAATGTAAAGGCCTGTACTGTCGATATAAATGTAAATTTACAAATGTAAATATTTTATATGTTAAGTATCAAACTAGTCCCTTTTAGAAAGCAAATCCAGTGTCTAGAAATAGCTTTGGTCTGGGAAACACTTTTTTAGAGTAATTTGTTTTTCCTAGTACATTAGGATAAAACCAGAAAAAAAATTGTTAGCACACACTTGAATGTAGTCTTTAGTAGGTAGATTCTCCTTGCCACCCATAAATTATTTTCAGCAGTCCACTGGACTGTCAGGCTTGCTTCATTTGGTAACAGTGACAGTTCTGTAGGACTTAAAGAGCCTGGTTCTTCATCCTTCTTACAGATATCCTGTTCATCTCTTCAACATGTGGAAGGTGGTGCTCCTGGTTTTATATGCAGTATTGGCTGTAAGAGGATTGGCAAAGGGTGCTCCCTTCCAGCCAGAAGAAAAATGGAAACCTTTAGATAACCCTAGAAACCGAGACCTGGTAAGGAAATGCTGCAAGAAAGATAACCTAAGCTTTACATGTTTTTTTTTTTTTGCATTTTCCATTGTAAGAATTTTTATCTACTAAAGTTAAATGTAAGCGGGGCCCATTGAACATAAAGCTAGAAACTGTGTACTTTGTATAGTCAATAACAGCAACTGGGCAAGCATTCTTCAGTCTGTGTGTACCTTTTAACTGAAGAGACAGTCTTGGTGTGTAGTAGTACACATAACTTCCTTACATCTCCATGCAGCAGTTTTAGTTTTAAAAAATGTACTTTGATCTATAAAACAGCTCATTTTATGAAATGGAAGAGGAATGATTATTATGTTTCTCTCAAATGTGTATTGTTCATTAGATATTGTTTAATCTTCTAGAAATACGAGTTTACAGCTGACACATCATGATAGTGTCTGAAGATCTGAAAGTTAGTTACAGCTAAGAAAGTAACATAATGGAAAATTTGCAAGATCTTATGAGGAATTTGTGAAGGAAAAAAACAGTTTCCTACATTTTTTACGTTTGTTATAAAGAAAGATTTGTTTAGGAAACATTTATTAAAACTTTCTACTTAAAGCAATTTAATTCAAATCAATTGCCCACTGTTGCTAACTCTTAGAGAAATGTTTAGCAGAACCGTACTGTTTGCCCTTAGGAAGGGTTTTGCTGCGCCCTTTTTATAAGGGATACATTTTGAATGCTGCTTGAATCCTCTGGTTCAGAGGGGAGCATAGATTATCAGCTGGTGGTTGGTGGCCTTTGGACACTTTGCGAGATGTACAAGCCATGGACAGAGTGGAGAAGTCTGAGTTATATTACCTATTTTGTACTGGTTTATGATATAGAAAAATTTTTATGATATGAAAATAGAGGATTTCACTCCATATAGGAACAGCCATTATGTTTACTTTGTTTCAGTAGAAATAATTCACCTGAGGAGTGCATGCTGTATTTTCAAATGTGAAATATCTTCAGTTTTTCAGAACGCTCCAGGCTTATTTTTCGGGCAGGGGTCTTGATCTCAGAAAGCTCCCAGCTACTTTCACTGTGAACAATGAAGGACCAAGGCCTGTCATGTTCTACTCAGATCCTATTGCTTCTGCATTTGCAGATTATGAAGAAAGGAAAAATTCTTTTCCAAATTATTTCAAAGGCTGAGAGATAATGCTGACCAAGGTAAAAGAGGGTGTCTTCCTGTAATGTAATAAAGTGAAAGACTTGGTTCAAGTGATTCTCATTTCTGTAGGAAACATAAAAGCAGCTTGTTCTTGAGAGAAATTAATAATGTGCATCTTAACTCTTTCCTGAAATTGTTTTGATACCATTGAAGTAGAGATTTATGAGGAACTTACTACTTCTGTGAAATAACACATGGTGATTGTGCAGTAAATAGTAATATCAAGTCAGATCTATATAGACTCTGCTTTTCACCTGGAGATGAATGCTGAAAATGTACAGATAATAGAGAATGTAGAAGATTTTACTTACGTAATTAGTAAAATTACAAATTGAGACTATTGGTTTCTCATGATATACAGATACTAAGAAAATTAATTTAGACTTAAAATATTGCACTAACAAAGCATACTTTAGCTTTTACATCTTTGTACATGCATGCTGTTTTCTATATTCTTACCACTAAAATTAAAGGTTGAGTAAAATGATTTCAAACTGATTCACATCTCTTCATAAAATATGAAATGAATTCAGATGGATCAAACTTGCATTATTCATAAATCCAGGCTGAATTTAGAGCAGGTTCTTTTCAGTTATTTTATTATTTTATCTATGCCACACTCTGTAATAAATAGTCTCATAGCTCCTTCTGAGGGTAAGTGAATACTGGTAATTCTGAGAACAGGTAAATAATTGTTTTCTCTCATTTTACAAATAGGTGAAGATTTCAGTAAGACTGGAATATGAGCAGTTAGGTGATTTGTCCAACATCTTAAAGAGATTAATTTGTAATCAATATTCAGCTTGGGATTTTTAGCTCTGTCCTGTTCTCTGCCTACTTAACTACATCTCCTGTTGTAGTCAAAAGCACAATATTCTTCTGTACAATGTAGACAAAAGTCCAATATTCTTCTTCTTATCCTGAATAATAATGAAGACTGCATTCAGCTTTTATTACTAGTTCTCTTTTTTGATGTGTTTTTGTGTCAGGGAAAAAAAAAAAAGTGGACCAGACAATCAGTATTGTGCATGACAAATTAGAAATGGTCTTTAAAAGGGATGCTGTAGCTCGATCATAAGGTATAGCAGTGGAGAAAAAATTACTGGTAGAAATAATTTATCTTACATAATTCAGGATAATCGTGGTAGTCTCTTCTGCCTTCAGAACTGTTTTCTAGATTTGCAGATTTTAAATTTAGTTCAACCAGTTTTCTAGAGCTCTTGTAGAAAAGACCTAAAAATACTGTACAAAAGTATTTTTCAGACTGGTTATTCTTTAAAATCCCCAAAGACTGTTTGCTTAGAATATGCATATTTGATAAGAACTGTGAAACTGCTAAACTTCTGAGCATTTGTATTATGCCACCACATTCACCACACAGCTCAATGCCTGATGTACAGCTAAAACAAACTAACAAAGGGCAGGAGAGGAAGATAGTTAAGTTGCTATTTATTTGTGACTTATCCAATCACTGAATCATATTAAAGGAAATTCTGTGGCCCAGAAATGGTAAAAAGTCTCTAATTAGCCTCAAATAAGAAAATGTCTCTACCAATAAATTGTTAATAACCTGGAAAGTAGGATTCAGCTGCAGGCAACTGGAGTATTTCAGTCAATGTTAACATGGTTTGGGTCATACACTAGGTGTATATAAATATTTCTGTCTAATATCTTTTTTTTCCCTCTTTCAGGTGTTAACTTTTGAACTTCATGTGAAGTGGTAACCTTCATAGCAAAATATTACTGCTTTGACTTTTTAACAGTTATCTGACAATTTAAAATTTTCCTCACTATCACAGTTTTTACCTGTCTGATGTTTTGCTGTACCTAGCACATTTGCTGTCTGTTAACAAATGTGCAATGTTTGGCAACAGTGGTTTGCCTAGCAGACTTGTATTTGTTTAAACAGGAATAAATGAAGAGTTCATTTCAATAGTGTGTTTTTAATTAGTCAAGTGTCTTTGTTCAAAATAAATAAATGTTACCTTTATTACAACTAAATGTCATAACATTTTAAAAGCGATTTTTTTTAAGAGATTCTTTCATCAGAGGTCTTTGGAGACTTTTACAGGACTTCAACAAAATAACCACCCCGACAGAAACTTCCCCAAACGGGTCTAGTTGTTCTCTGTTACCTATCCCCAGAACCTCAGGTCCTAAAACAGATTTCTAGATATTATCACAATCAAAATAAACCCTCCTCTTGCCGTACGACGAACATACGCCTGTTTTAACAAGACAGTTCAGCCGTTCAGGTACTTAAAATCCCGTTGCTAACATCACAGCCCGCAGGCTCCTGCTCCCCTGCCCAACGGCCGCCCCGCCCCGCGCGCCCCCAACGGCCGGTGCCTCCGCCAACGGCCGCTCCGCCCCGCGCGCCCCCAACGGCCGGTGCCTCCGCCAACGGCCGCTCCGCCCCGCGCGCCCCCAACGGCCGGCGCCGCCCCGAGGGCGAGGCTCGGCCGCGGGTCTGAGCGCAAGTAAAGGCGGAGCTTACGCGATTTGTCTCCCTCAGGTAGCAAAGAGAGAAGGGGCATTTAGCGATGTGGCTCGCGGCTGCCCCCGGCCCCGGGCAGTCGCTGTGTCCAGAAACCCTCCGGTTCAAGCCAAAATATTTTGGCTGCCCGATGCTGAAGGACTGGTGTTTTATAYCCCAGGGCAGGAGCGTCAGCCCGGGCCCCCCGGGCAAGGGGCTGGGAGAATTAGGAGGCGGCCGTGGGGAGGGCGCCGGGGAGCGGTTCCACCGGGCGCCGCTCAGTCGCGGCGCAGCGCGGAACTGCTGCGTGAGGGCGCGGGGCGGGCCGGGGCGCGATTACCGGAGGGACTCGGGTCCTTCATCGAACAAGTTCCCTTCCGCTTGCTGTGGCTGTGCCTGGGGCGTGCCGGCGCGATGTCGGGCTTCAGCCCGGAGCTCATCGATTACCTGGAGGGCAAGATTTCCTTCGAGGAGTTCGAGCGGCGGCGGGAGGAGCGCAAGAGCCACGAGAAGGTGCGTCTGCCCCAGCGGGACACGGGCCTCGGGCCGCTCCCGCTGCGGGGGCGCGGGGGCCCGGTCGGGGGTGCCCCCGGGGAGGGCTGTTGGTCACCGCCGCCGGCCCGGGGGGCTCTGGGCTCCTCGCCGCGGCGGGGCAGGGGGTCGGGCCCGCTCTGCGGTGCGGAGCTGACTGGGCTTCTCGCCTGCCACGTTCGTGCCGGTTGTGCCGCCCTTCCAGGCCTGCGGCTCGCGGGAGACCAGGTCCGCCGGGGCCCAGCCCGGGGGCAGGGGGCGCAGGCTGGACCTCGTGGGGCGCTGTGCAGCCGGGCGCGGCTGGGAGCGGAGCGGGGTAACGAGCTAGTGCAGCTGCTCTGCGGGAAAGTTGGCAGGTGACACGGAAAGGACTTGTCTGCCCTGGCGTATCCACATCCTCGGTGCTGTGCTAGAAAAGGGAGGGGAAGGTGACAGAGAGGAGAGCAGAGGGATGGTCAGGAGAGCATGAGGGAGAAGTAGTTTTGCCTCCCTTAAGCTCCAGATTATAACTACTGCAGATGAAACTGTCAGCCCTTTAGGATGGGGACAAGTCAGTGAATCCTGTCTTTTCTGTTAGCAGTTATATACTACAGATGAGTCAGACTGCAGCTTTTTTTTAACATTTCCCCTACATCAAAGCATTTGGCAAGATGCAGACCACTTAAGGAATTGCATGGCTTACTCGCTTTTAGTTACCTAGGTTTTTGTTAAATGCTGCTTAGTTTTTAATTACATCTGCCTACATAATTATTAATTTTTGTTAAAAAAAATAAGAAACTAGCTTTAATTTTAAAAAGTCATTAGGTACTGGTAGAACATGTTACTCAGGGGAATTCAAACCTTTAAAAAGTGGCGAATGCAGCATTTTAGTTTATGCTGACGTAGCTTACCTCCCTGGAGCTGCCTGGTAGGAGTTACCTTCAGGCACCCATGTTACATTCTTCTGGGTTAGGCTGAAGGAATGAACTGAAGCAGATTTTGGTTTAAAGTCATCTAGTGTATACCACTACTGCTTTCCCACCATCTTGTGTGTATGATCAAAGGAAGAGATCCAGTCTGACTCCTTTTAGCAGTCATTGTGGTTTCTTGGCAGGAGTAAATAGAGGGAGACGTGGCTTTGTGTTTAAAAGTAAGCTGATGAAACTACAATTCTAGGAGGAATTCTGTATGCTTGACTGAAGGGAGAGTAGTAGTTAACTTTGCCCTCTTCTTGTCAGAATGAGACTTAATGTCTGTGTTTCTTAGCTTTCAAAGAGAGTTCAGCAGAACTTGGCTGTCATGAAAGGACAAGGACTTCTCAGGGCAACCTTATTACTGCATTAAGAAGTGTTATTTTGATATTTCACTTTGTATTTAAAAAGGCAGACTTCTAAAAGCATTTGTGACATGTTTGTTCCTGATACAATCAACAATGTCATCTTATTTCACTGTAATGTCAAATGAGCAATGGACTCATTGCTTCAATCAAAATTAACGTGAATAGTCACCTTCTGAATCACTTCACTTTGAGAATATAAATGTCTTAAATAATGTTGACTTAAAAATACAGTTGTTTTTTCCATCTGTTTCACTAGCAGTGCAAAACCTGGAAACCTGTAGTTTAAATGCCAATTGTAAAGATCAGGGAAATGGGAAGAAGTGATATTGCAAAGCTTATAACTAACATTGTTGGTGTGTATAGGATGGAGAGAATGCATCTGCTGAGGAAAATGCAGAAGACATAGATGCTCCATCTTCATCTGGAAAAGGATCTGGGAAATCCCAAAGTCAGGATGAAACAGATGGTAAATGTTAACATGATCATTTTAATGAAAAACATTTTTAAAAGATCATTGAAAGCACCTGCTCTTTGATACCTGACTTTGCATAAATACCTGGCTGCTGCTTTGAACTTATGGGTATCAAAACATGTTATTAGAACGTMCATCTTTGTAGAATATTTTGATTCATATCCAGGCTTTAATTTTGTTCAGTGCTTTTAAAGGGCTGGGTTTAGACAGTCACAGTCATCTTTTTCTGGGAAACTCTCCATCTGTTCTCCTCCTGACATCTTAATCATGTTTTCTCTGTTCTTGCCTCTCTCTAAAGTTACAAACACATTTTGAGGTTTTTAAGTTGTCTCAGGAAGTCTTCTAGCAGTGTTTTGTTTTGTTTTTCCCCTCTTCATCTCTTTGCTAGTCGTCTTGGCTGAGATTTCCTTTTTTTTCAGAATATTTGATTCTACTGTAGGAGTGTCATCTTTCTACTGTCATCTGAAGTGAAAGAAAATATGTATAATGAGCTGCCTGCTGCCATGTGTCCCCCCCCCCCCCACCTTATCCTTTGACCTGTTTAGAGGGTCTAGGGTAATTTCTCTCCTTTCTCTCCCTGGCTGGTTTTCTTTGTGCAGTTCCTGGGGTGGCAATATCTCCATCAAATCCCTTGCCAAAAAAACCATAACTACTTTTCTGTACTTGCAGGAAGCAGTAGGAAAAGCACTTCTTTGTTTATTTAGTTTGTACCACGGCTTATTGATCCCATGCCTCAGATTCTGGAGTTGAGCTTGGAACTTAGAGCGCTACAGCCTGTTTCAAACATCTTTTTAAAAGCTGTACTCCACGCACTGCATATTCTCATGAGATTGCCAATACTGCAGATTAGCAAAATGTGGTCTTTGGTCTCTTGGTGTTGGTTCTTGGACTCATCTTGCTAATTTTACTGCAAGTTCTCATCATTCTCCAGTGTCTTTTCTTTTAAATATCAAAAAAAAAACCCAACCCTTGAATTGCCTCACATAAAATGTGTCTCACTGGTACCTCCATTCCAAAAGTATGGCCAGACCTCATCCTAGAAACACAGAAAATGAACACTAGCAATCTTGTTGGAGCTAGATCTCTGAGGTTCCATACTGACCCCTCCTTTTTGCTTATGTCTCTGAAATACTTCCAAGCTGCTGTCTTCTGCTCTGTATTCCAGCCATTCCATTATACATTTTTTTTCATGCACACAATCTTTATCTAAGAAGAACCCCCCCCCATATCCTAATACAGTTGCGCAATAGTGTTATTTCTGAACTAATTACAAAGAACACAAAAATGTCAAGAGCAGCCTTTAGAACCAAGGAAGCATAGATAAGGTTTATTGTTATTTAAAGAGTTATCATTACAACCAGACTCTTTTTTTTTTTCCTTTTTCCTGTAGATACTTAATACCTAAGTCAGAATGAAAACAACCAAATATATTCTGAAGGCTTTCAAACGCATAAACTCTGATGTGGTAGCAAGACCCTCTTGTACAGACGTATGCTGCCACAAACAGTACCTGATAGACAGATCTGTTTTTCAGTCCCAAATTTATGTTGTCAGATGCCTAATCCCCTGAATGAAACCTTTCAACACTCCATGCTTTGGTGTCTAGCAGATGAAGTGTTACCTTTTAAAAATGATGAGTTTTAGTCCTTTTTGCATGAAAGTACACTTGTGGGCAGTTAAGTTAGTAATGAAAAGTTGCAATTAAAAGAATGTTGAAACTGTTAAAATTTTTAATGTTTCAAGCATATTTAATTTGGGCAGATAGCATCATATTCTTAAACATTTATTTAAAAAAAATTGTTATTTTTTTTCTGGAGAAATGTTAATAATCTGGATTTGTCATTTACAGGAGTTAAAAGGTACTTTTTGTCTTGGATAGAAAGGTTACAAGACCTTGTTTTAGGTTACTTCTAAAAATTGGTTGCTGCTTTATTATTCAGTATAATTATCTGCTCACTTAGCCTCTTCAGCTGAAAAACTTTATTCCAGCCAGCCAGTTCAGTGGCTGAAAATTGCTTAATGCACTTCTTGTATGGGTTGAGGGAAAAATGTTGAATAAACTGTTGCTTCATTCAGTGTGTCCCTCCATGCTCTCATTTCAAATATCCAAAAAATGTTAGAGCCTGGGAGATACTAAGCGTTGGTGATGAACAGCACAGTGTTTTAAAGCCAAAGAGATCGTTGAAAACTCTTCTGCATTTCTGCAGGCCTTTTTCTTAAAGAATAGCTGTTTCAAATGGACTACTAATTCTGAAGAACTCGTTTTCTCTGCACTTGTCCTGATAAAATAGTGTGTACTCATGATTATATTACAAACCTTTTCTGCTTCTTTTTCAACCAGGAGAAACTTCAGATGGCGTCAGTAAATCAGTCCATCGTGTCTTTGCATCCATGCTTGGGGAAAATGAGGAGGAGGATGAGGAGGAAGAAGAAGAAGAAGAAGAGGAGGAAGAGGAGGAAGAAGAAGAAACTCCTGAGCAACCCACGGCTGGAGATGTTTTTGTGTTGGAGATGGTACTTAATCGAGAGACCAAGAAAATGATGAAAGCAAGTATTTAAACTTACAGAACTTTTGTGAAACTTCTTTGTATGTACTGAAGCATCGTAAATAAATGGCAGTTTGCATGGTTTTAGCTACTTGCTGAGAAACTTGCCTGAAAATAATTCCATGTATGATATTTTCACTTATGTTGTTATCCTGTGTCTTTGTTTTTTAGAAAATYACTGCAAATCACTGTTCGAAAAATTTTCATGTTAGGAGTACGTAGCTTAAATAACAAAGTGAGTTTTTCAGTGTCTAGATTTTATTTATCCTAGATATCAGTGTTACTCTGTTAGTTATAAAAAAAATTAGCAAATATTTCAGTTCTTTTAATATCACTAGTACTAAAATAATTTGTTAATAGACTATGTAGAAAACAAGTGTGATACTTTCTGAATTTGAGCACAACTGAAACATCAATAGAAATATTATCCCCTTTCCATTTAGGAGAAAAGACCTCGCAGCAAACTCCCTCGTGCCTTGAGGGGTCTAATGGGAGAAGCCAATATCAGGTTTGCTCGAGGAGAGCGTGAGGAGGCTATTCTAATGTGCATGGAAATCATTCGACAAGGTATTTTAGAATGCTGAGAATATTTTGTTTTAAGAATAAGGTGAAATTGCCTTGTACATCGGGAAGTTCGGTGCGGCTTCACTGATGATGAAAATCTTCAGTACAAGGAATGTCATCATATATGTAGGGTGGAATTAACAATATGCTCAGTGCATTCCCTTTTTAGTTTTGCGTATAAAAAAGAAACTGGCCCCCTAATTCTGCAAAGGCCTGGGCCCTTACTTAGCTTCACACAGTTTATTTCTATTGTCCTTRTAAGCTAAGGTATAAGTGGCTATCAACTTAACCTCTAATGTAGATAAAATGCTATAAATATCTGTGTTTAGGTTCGGTCAGCTTGTTTATTTGCGTATAAAAAGGAACTGGAAGCGTGACTGGAAGTTTCTTCTGAATTTTAACAGAATATTTTTAACAGAGTAATGTTGATGTTTCATATAATTCTAATGAAAGGCAAGTTATTTGCTTTCAAGTTGGTTTTTAAAATAATAATTCTTAATCATTCTTTTTATTTTTTAATAGCTCCTCTTGCTCATGAGCCATTTTCCACTCTTGCCATGATCTATGAAGACCAGGGCGATATGGAGAAGTCATTACAGTTTGAACTGATTGCAGCTCACTTAAATCCTAGTGACACTGAAGAGTGGGTTAGATTAGCAGAAATGTCACTAGAACAGGACAATATTAAACAAGCTATTTTTTGCTACACAAAAGGTAACGTAGCAACTATTTTAATACTTTAAAATCTATGTTAGGTGCTGATGTATTAATGGCAATGACTTCCTTTTCTGTTTTGTTTTCTAATTTAGTTTGCTGCAGCTTGCCAAGATCTTAATACCTCTTGTCCAAATTTTGGTATCTCAGTAATGAATCTTTAATGTAGAATGTTCTTCCCTTATGAAAAGCTGTGGTGTAATAACATGTCCATTAATATTCTGCCAGTGAGCAAGTTATATGTATCTTATGTTTTGGGGGAAGAAGAGCATCTTAGTTGAATGTATTTCACCAGTAGCATATGTATGTTACACAGTCTGGGTTGCTGCTTTCAGGATGTAAATACTGCTTTTTCCTGGTAGCTCTTATGTCTCCTGAAAAAACACTGATGTTTGCTAGGGCTTTGGTGGTTGGGTAGTCAGGCAGGTGGATACAGAATCCATTGCTGCCTTGTTCTAAACTAACCTGCTAATATGCTTTTCCTTGTTGTTACAGCTCTGAAGTATGATGCAACCAATGTGCGGTATCTGTGGGAGAGATCAAGCTTGTATGAACAGCTGGGGGAGCATAAGATGGCTATGGATGGCTACAGGCGTATCTTGAATCTCCTATCTCCCTCTGATGGAGAGCGCTTCATGCAGTTGGCTAGAGACATGGCAAAGTAAGTTGGACTTAAGAATAGCATGATTCAGTTTTCCAGAGTTTCTCAAAAACTGATGCTAATAAGCTTTGCAGTTGATTCAGGCCAGATATGCAGCTGAAATCAAAGACTGCAGCCTTTTTGCTGGGGGTGACCCACACAGATGCATAGTCATGCGCCCCCAACTATCGCAACTCTTCCAAAACCTTGTGGGAATTATCCAGGATTGATGCATTGTCTTGTATTCTCTTAGAGAATAAAATGTGAATACTGATTACTGAAGAAATACCCATTATGTAAAATTGTATATGACTGTAATACGTTATTTCTGTATAATGTTACTGAAGACCTGGAAACTTTTTGCCAACAGATCTGTTCTTCACTTGTTTGCAGAGCCATCTCTGCTTGCTTTGTAGAAAAGCTAAGTGTTTAACATGCTTGTATAATAGTGCAATTAAGCCACTTAATTTTCTGTTTGGCAGTTTGTATTTCAGATTGTGATTTGTTCATGGAGGAAATACAAATCTACCCCCTCCCCATTTCTTCTGGTAAAAGCAGATCAAGTCATAGAATCTTGCCTCAAACAGAGGAGGCTTATGCTTAAAGCGTGTAACTCTTATCGTAGTTTTTACTATCTCGTGCATAGTTTGTAGAAAGCTGTTTCAAGGCCAGCTGTTAAGTCTACTGATGTTCTTGCTTGTGAGATGCTGCAAAAAATGCAAAGTGTATTTTAACAATAGTGTTATTAGAGGTTTCTCTGAAACCAGGTTAATCCAATACACTGTTGAAACTTGGGGTGGAGAAGATGGTGGATATTGTAATGAAAACTTGGTAATGTGCCCACATGAAGAGGAAAAATAACGGTGGTAATTTGAAATGTATAAAATTATCACAAGTTGTGTTTAGAAAAAAAAMCCTCTTTCTTGCTGTCTCTGTAATTTGTTGTCTTGAATAAAAACTTTCTAATAAGCAAAGAAAAATAAAAGCAAAGGAATATGAAAATCCTTTTGCTAGCATTCAAAGTACGAATTATTAGTTATTTCAAATAATAAGTATCTCCTGTCTATATTTTATAGGAGTTATTATGAAGCCAATGATGTTACCTCTGCTATTGAGATTATAGAAGAAGCTTTTACTAAACACCAGAGCCTCGTATCCATGGAGGATGTTAATATAGCAGCTGAACTATATATTTCTTCCAAACAGTATGACAAAGCACTGGCGGTATGAGAACTAACTGCATTTGGGTATAGTGTTCAGCACCTCTTTGCCCATCGAGATGAGCATTTTATATTCCTGTAGTGCTTAAATAGTTGTGTTTCTATAGCAACAGAGCTGATTGGATACAGAATACCTTCTACTAGTTTTGTAGTAATTAGCATTGAAATTAAAAGCTTGATTTAATAGACTGGGGATGTGTGCTGTGCTAGGTGGAAAGTTTTGGGGTCCTTTCTCTCCTCCTCAACCATTGCCATGATCTAAGTAGCCCGAGGAGACCTACAAGTTGGGTCTGTGTGTCTGTTGTACCACCAGCAAAGGGCATTTTCCGAGGTGAATGTTAAAAGAATGAGACTGAACGGTCTAGTGGTTCAAAACTAGATCCTTATGCTTTACCTGGCATACTTTTATTAAGACTAATAATTTAGGCTTTAAACATCAAGCACCCCTTCCAAAAAGACAGTATATCCTGAATCTAAGATATCAGGAATTAGAGAAGATTGCTTGTCTGTTCCCAGTTTCTTCTAGTGGTTAGTTGCCCTCACTTTTGAGGCAAGTTTCCCAGTTGATTTGGTCTAGCTTTGAGAGAAATGTATTCAGCATCTGACCATTATTATAACTTTCCCAGATAGATTAAAGAGACACTAATAGCTGGGACTTTCTCTTTGTGAAGGTTCTTATTTGCTGTTATTAAGGTACTTTTTTTTTTTTTTTCCTCCTCTCTTTTTAAGATTTCTTTTAGATCTGGTTCTGTCAGTGTAAAGCAACTTTAGCCTGCAAACAATTCCTATAACTCTTCTCTGCACCTGTTCCTTTTTAAAAACCAAACAGCCAATTCTATGTGCACAGTACTCAGGTACTAGGTTTACCAATGCTGTACTTGGAGGTAAAACTGTCCCCACCATTTCTTCTTGGTGATTCTCCTCAGTTCTGTTCCTGTGATGGGGTTTCTTGCTCCTGGATAGTTGAGTCTCTATTTGAGCTGGTAAACAGAGCTGGTAATTACTTTATTTCAGTCATTTGGTTTATTCTTCTGAGTGTCACTTACTCTGAGTGTTTATTTATCACTCTGCTTTGGCAATAGCAATGATTTAAATACTTACTTTCTAATTCATGGACAAAAATACCAGACAGCATTGAGTCTTAGACCAACAGTCCTTTACAGTGGTGCATTCTTCCTCCCCCTCCACGGGCAAATGCTTTTTGAGTCGTCTCTTTGATTTTTATTATTTTTTTATTTAATTTTATTTTGTATTAATTGCTCTATTGAATAGTACCGGTTTTAATGAGGTCATGGTGTATGACTAAGGCTGCTATAAAATATCTGACTGTAGACAGACCATACAGCTTCCTTGCAAAACTGTATTTGCCTAAGAAATTTACTGGAGTACTTGGAGCACTTTGGAAAGATCTGTGGAGAACATAACTGTTTACTGGTGCTTTGCTTGCCTTTTCCCCCTACTAAAAGGCATTCTAAGAAGCTAAAAAGGTTAAATACTTTCTCCAATTATGATGAAAATAACTGTTGTATAAGCTAAAGCGATGCTTGTTTGATCATCTAAGTAGTCCCAAAAAGTGGACAAAGACATGAGGTGGTCAGACTCCCGGGTAATGTTGTCAGCTAACCCCATGGGAAACAAACGCAGCTTTTTTTTTTTCTAATGTCTTTTCTGAAACCCTGTCCAAAACAACTGCCATATGAGCTGGTTCCCCCATATATCCTTTTAAATTTTCAAAATGATCTAAGTTACTCTTCTKTGTGTGTGTTGTTTTTTTTTTTTTCTCTCTCTCTCTCCCCTTTTAAGGTTATCACAGATTTTGCAGGAATTGTACTTGAAAAGAAAGTATCAGAAAAAGGTCCTACTGACAAGAAAAAAGGTAAATAGTTAACAAGTGGCTAGTAGGACCTTGCTGTTCATATAATATGTAATAGTCCTTCCTTTACTTTTTAGACTCTTGAGTGTTTTGATGCATGTTGACAAGCTTCTCTGTTTTGAAACTCTTCAGTGTTTTAATGAATTACGTGGCATGACATCAGCTTTCTATAAGATATTATCTGATGTCCAATTAGTCCTGGTGACTCATTAGGGACAAGGACTGCTCTCTAGACAACTGGAGGCCTTTTAAAGTTCTAAACATTCCACTGAGTGTTCACATCAGGCCAGTTATTTCTTCCAGCTAAATAGCTTTTGAAAAAAAAAAAATCCTATAAGCTTAGTGGCATCTATAGTCAAGAATATCAACCTTTGACCTGAGACTGATATTTTTCATAAGTTCTACTTCTGTTACTACAAATTTAAATGTTATGTATGCAAGTCTAGGGATATTAGCCTGTGTTTGACTTGCACAAAATAGGCTTTCTTAGAGAAATTTGCTTCATGAAAGTCATTGATCAGGTCTGAAAGTGTTTCTATTTGGGGTATAGAATGATCACAGAATGTCAACTTCTTACAGAGGCAGTCTGTTCTATGATTAAACCAGTCAGTTGTTTCAGCCAGTTTCAAGTCCAAACCCCATGTAGGTATAAGACAATTCTGTTGACTCTTTGCTTTAATGGAGCAGATGAACTATAAATGGACAGTGGACATGGTGTAAAAAGCTGACCTGATAGAGACTTTTAGGAGATTATTTATAAGGAGTAAAACTATTATGAATTTAGGAATTAAAGCACACAGTGTAACAAATTACCTGGGGTATGTCATTTATTAAGACAAGCTTTTTGTAACCCAGAAGCTTATTTTCCCCCTACTCGACACTGCTTTATAATTTTAAGTGCTTCCTGTTCTGCTGTCCTTCAAAAGAATGTCCACTTTTCAGTTTTTTACAACTGCAGGCTGCTAATCAGGTTATGGATTCAAAATCAAATAACTCTTTGCTTAGCTTGTGTTACTGAGAATAACCTGTTTCTGTTTAAAAAAGATACAGAAGCAGTGACTGAAGCTCAGGAAAACCAGGAGGCAGTAGTTGACTGTCAAGATCGTCCAGCTACTGAATCCAATGCTACAGGTAAGCAATCTAATTTTAGAATTTGATATAAGTCTGTGAATGGACCATATACTCAGGAGGTAGGTTGCAATCACATAAAAATCAAGAACATTTTCTAAGAGCAGAGAAATGGGGATTGATCCAGAAAAGGTTCCTTGTGCGCTGTGTGCCTTACTCGGAACTTACTACTTCTAACCTTGGCCACCACTGAAGTCAAAAGCATCCTCCAAGGACTTAACCACTCTGCAATAAAAATTTTTCATTTTTCTAATGATTTGTAAAAACTTATCAGCAGTTGAATAGTTACTATCTGCTTGGCATTAAGACGTTCAGAGAATGAGAAATTAATTTGCGTATCGTGATCTGCAATAATTGGATGTCAATTTGGAAGGTAATAGTGAAGCTTTATGTTAGAAATCAAAGGATAATTGTTATAACCTGAAAAACCTGTGAATATCTGGGGGAAGAATCAAGGTGGAGCAAAACTTTAACAGGGTACTTATGGAGGTTTGGTGACTGAATATGCAGGAAATATGATGATGAAGTTTTGTTGTGTGACCTTTAATTTGGTAACATTGTCTTGGGTAGCCACTTTGTCTCATGTAGCATGGTTGTGTTAACACCTAGAAGGAATACAGTCAGGTGAGATGTTATATTCTGTAGTTATACGTACTTCACAATGTATAGAGCCAGATCCCTGATATATAGGACTTAGTTTAATGAGGACAAATAGCTTATTACAGGATATTTCCTTGAGAAAGTAAGGAGAAGAGGGTATAGGTGCATGAATTGCTAAAGGAAAGCTTTGTGAAACAAGCACCTCTTATGACAGAGGAGGAGGGCTCTGAGCACATCCTACAGGATCCTGCAGTTGAAAGCAATGCAAACTGACAGTGCTCGATATTTTGGGTGAGATGATTGGGGTCACAGAAAGTAGGAAGTTACTTCTTCCCTGATAGTTGAAGCAACAGAAGGGGAGAGGGAGTGCCTACACCAACATTTGCAGGAGTTGATGAGAATGGGATAACTTCTATGGAGCCAATATAGCCTGGAGAGGATGTGGAGCTCCATGAAGTCCTTGTTAAAGTCTGTGGGTTCAGGAAGAATTTTTTTTTTTTTCCTCACAGCTGTGGAGAAAGTTAGCTGCTGCATACCTGAGGGGGTTCCAATAGACATTACGGTCAAGCTGATGGTGTGTTTGGTTCACTTGAACATCCTAGAGCCACTCAATGTAAGTAGATACCAACACAGAAATTGAGGGAAGTTCTAATTAACAAGCAAATCGTTTTTCCTATCTTCAGGTGACTGAAGGTCTGACTGAGGTCTTTGAGAGGGCTGGGGAAGTTCTTGCTTCCTCCCCTCTCCCAAACGGAGACATAGTGAACCTCTTTTGTTAGCATACATTTCACAGTCATGATGGAGTGAGATTAGCTGTGGAGTTTCCAGTGGTAGAAATACTAATCCTTATAAATATTAACTAATCAGCTAGATAAATTACTCCTCCAGTGGAAGTATTAGGACAGTAAATCACAGCCTATGTGCTGCGACAGGCCCCGGACCACACTGCATATATCTATTCTTCTTCTTGAACGCTGAAGAACACATTTTCTTTGCTTTTAAGCCCTAAAGTTGCTAACTCTAAAAACTGCTATTTACAAAAATTATTTCTTGCACTCATCACTGATGGGCACTTTCACCCCCTGCATGTGAAAAGGATGCGAAATATGACTAACATAGCTTTTTCAGGAATTTTKAAACTCCAATCTCTATTTTTCACTTTTAAACTAACATTTTAGATAAAGGATGTGTAGTTCAGAATGCAAATAGAATAAAAATTGTAACTTCCAATAATCAGATCTTAAAGAAATGTTAGTTCTGTAACTGTGTGTGCATGGCCTTTTTTTTTTTTTTTTTTTTTTTAAAGCCTCTTCTGACCACTCTGGTGGAACAAAATCCAGAAGAGATGGGCGACTTGTATCTGGATGTTGCAGAGGCATTTCTGGATGTTGGAGAATACAACTCAGCGCTGCCTCTCCTGAGTGCCCTTGTCTGTTCTGAACGATACAACTTGGCTGTTGTCTGGCTTCGGCACGCGGGTGAGAAGGAGCAGGACCGCTGAACGCGTGGCCTGAGAGATGATAACACAGTGCTGAGCATTCCCAGCTCCCGTTAGTTAAGATCACTGAAATGTTCAATGCAAATGTCAAATGAGAATTAGTATTTGTCGGACTACACTTGGGAGTGTGATATGACAACCCTGTCTTGGAGGGTTTTGTTGTCGTTCATGTAGACTGAAACTTACTTCAACTAAAAAATACTTGATTTTCATTTAAGTGAACAGCACTTATTCTGCATTCCATTCTGTGTCAACTGATACTGCTTTGTTTAAGCAACACTATAGCATCAGTGCATATTTCTGAATACTATGAATTTGTTAATACATGTTTTGGGTGGCTTTTACTAGAAGACCATCTGAAACATTTATGATGCGGACTATTTTGCTAACTTTCTAATCTCCTATTTCTGCTGTTTAAGCATATTGTGCTGTGCATGGTATTTCTAGAGTGCTTGAAGGCTTTGGGACACATGGAGCGTGCTGCAGAGAGCTATGCCAAAGTTGTTGATCTTGCTCCATTGCATTTGGATGCAAGAATCTCACTTTCAACACTTCAGCAGCAGCTGGGTCGGCCTGAAAAAGCTCTGGAGGCTCTAGAACCAATGTATGATCCAGATACGCTGGCTCAGGATGCTAATGCGGCCCAGCAGGTGGGTAAGATGTTCTGCGCTTCAAATTAGGATATATTGTTCCGCTAAACTACGATGGTGGTAAAAGATGCCAACCGTATAGGACCAGAGACTGAGACTATAGCTTGGTGAGCCGTAGGAGCAGAGTGAAGGATTCGTTTCCGAGTGCCAGAGATGGTTCCTCAAGGCTCTTTCTCTCTGACCGTTCTGGCGGTATTTCTGCTTCCCACCTGATTACTTTGTGTGATGTGCAGCCTCTTGGCTACTGGGAACTGGTCTTGACACCAGTCACTTTACATCATGTTGATCAATAATTGCTACATACCAGCTACATGGTTTGGCTTCTACTGATTGATAGCATAGGAGAGGCTCCGTTATCCACTTCCTAGAAGCGCCTTCACTGTAGGTAAGAGCTATGCAGGGGCTCTCTGAAATTCAAGAGTATAAAACAATAACTACTGCAGGGAAGTTTGTGACAATCTCATATGCTGCTGCTAAGATTGTTACAACTTCCAAGAAATTTTTACAGCCTTATTTGTACTGTATTGAGTTAAAATTGTGTTTGTTTTATAAGTTTGCTTTTTGTGCCAGTGGTTAAATAACCATGTTTAATATTGCCTAGGAATTAAAGTTACTGCTCCACCGTTCAACACTGTTGTATTCCCAAGGTAAAATGTATGGTTACGTAGATACTTTACTTACGATGCTGGCAATGCTGTTGAAGGTAAGTTAATCTTTACAGCTACGCTTTAACATACTGGACAGCTATGAGTTGGTTTAAGATAAAAAACAAACTTGTCAAGAAAACTAGTGCTTTCAATATATAAATGTTTTCATAATTTTATTAGATAATAAACCTGCAGTGACCTTATTAATTCTAGGGGCCTGTAATATTGATATATATGCCTGTGGTGTTCAAAACGGAGCATTATTTTTGAGTATAATTTTTAATATAGCCATTTCAACTCCTTTTTTCCTGTTTCTTAATGCAGAATACTAAGCTGCTTCTCTACGTTTTTAGTAGTCAGCGTAGTGCTTTCTTAAAACTTATTTTTCTGTAAATAACGTATTTCAACAAATCTCTTTTAAATTAATTTTATTTAAAGTTGCTAGTTTTACCTTTTCTTGTTATAAGACAAGCAAAGAAGCATTAGCTTCTTCAGACAGTAAATACAGTGGTGCTGGTGGTTTTGTGTTAATTGGTTTGTGCCCTTTTTGTGGGAAGGGGACTATTTAGATCTCCAGTGTATCCATCTGGTTACAGGTGAAGATGGCCTCTGTTACACTGTTTGGGTAGCTGACTATCCACATATTTCTAAAACTAATATGGGCATGAAGGCATCATTCTTGTTATGTGTATATGCACATACTCTTGATTTGACAAGGAAGTTCCAATCCCAGGAAGTCTTTAAGTTTTTTTAGAGAGTTTATATCTTCCTTTAGCATAGCCCAGTTTGCACTGGAGCATGAAGCAATGGAGAGATAATACCCTTGTGGGAATATTGTCTCTCCTGTTTTTGCCTTGGTGTATTTCCAAGTTGCAGACTGTTTTGGAATGCAACATGAGCCAGATGGATTGGCTGTGAAGCTGTCTATGTTCTAGGATGTATTTGTGTAATCTGAAATGCTGCCCTTAAATTTGTTTCTAGGTAGCAATGAGCAGAGCTCAGGTGTGTTTGATATCTAGCTCCAAATCTGGAGAGAGACACCTCTATCTTATTAAGGTGTCAAGGGATAAAATTTCTGACAATGACGACCAAGAGACAGCAAATTGTGATGCCAAAGGTAACAAATGTTTATTAAAAACAAAGCAACAAGTTTAACTCCTTAGTTCTGAAAAACAAAACACAAACATTGCTATTTTGCATACTAAATCTATGCAGTTCATGTTAACGTTGCTTTATTTACAGGGCAAGGAAGGCAGCAAAAATTGAGAAAATATAACCTAAGGGAAATTTCCCCATTCAGGGAAAAAAAAATTAAAATTACAGAAAAACTTAAGCTGAAAAGGACCTTTGGAGATCATTTGGTCCAATATTCCCCTCAGAGCAAACATTATATATGCAACTCTATGGAATAGTAGAAATACATGTTTTAAGTGTTGTGACTTTGGTCCAAATTTGTTTGGACCAGGTTGCAATTCTTAAGCATCATTTGGTGTAGTAGGAGTATTTGTAGTATGTTTACAACTTGAACTGTGTGCATTTCTTGCCACTTCTTCCCAAGTTCTGATTGTTTTTTTTTTTTTTCTGGAATTTTACAAACTGCACTTAAACTGTTCTTTTAAAAACAAACAAAAAAACTTTATCTTACCTGTTAATGCTCATATATTTTTGAAGAGATCAGCTTGACATATGCACCTGTTTTGTTTTTTTTTTTCCAAGAGTTTAGCTGCTTTGTTTTTAATTTTCTCAATTTACTGACTTTATTTTCAGCAATTTTTGCTGTTCTCACAAGTGTTCTGACAAAAGATGACTGGTGGAACCTCCTCCTGAAGGCTATATATTCCTTGTGTGACCTCTCCCGGTACAAGGAGGCAGAGCTACTTGTGGATTCCTCACTGGAATATTATTCATTTTATGACGATAGGCAAAAACGCAAGGAGCTGGAATACTTCGGGCTCTCTGCTGCAATTCTGGACAAGAACTTCAGAAAAGCTTACAATTATATCAGGTGGGGAGTTGAGAAAGTAGAACAATTTGTTCTGTAATTACTTCCACTGAGGCTGTAGTTCAGCTGCTGAAAATATTTCTAAAAGAACCAGACTAATGCTTTCCAGGTTTCCCTAAAGCAAATAAACCTATTGAAACTGAAAGGATTTTGTGGTAGCCTCTGATTCCCCAAAAATGTGTAATGCAGTGGGTTGTTTCATTTGGCCAGAACTATTTGTTCTGTCTTTCTCTCTAAACTTTGCCTCAGTCACGAATCTGCCGTTGGCACTTCGAATGTCTCTTCTAAGTTTCTCCAGACTGAAGTTCTATCGCAGATGTAACGTTTACTATGTAGTGTTTACTCATTTCTTGTATGTTTTCCATTCTGTAGAATAATGGTAATGGAAAATGTCAATAAACCGCAGCTCTGGAACATCTTCAATCAAGTCACTATGCAGTCTCAGGATGTCCGTCACCATCGCTTTTGTCTCCGATTAATGCTGAAAAATCCTGATAATCATGCACTCTGTGTCCTAAATGGGCATAATGCCTTTGTATCTGGCAGTTTCAAGCATGCTCTTGGTAATGTCATTAGAGAATGCTAAGTCTGGTAGTGTTTCTGTATTCCTTTCACGTCAACTTTCTCATGTTCTTAATTATCCTTAGTGATTTTTTCCCCCCCCCTAGAGAAAAAACAGTTTTAATAAAATATCTTTTTTCATATGTCAGAAAATGGTAGGCAGCTTCATAGTGTTAATTTAGTGCTTTAATTACTTAGTACCCAAATCAAAGCACTGCTAGATAGTTTTGCTAATACAAATGAGGCAGACATATTCCAACTTTAACACACCTTTCTTGTAGTTTAAATTTTCTAACCAACTTTTAAAGATAATTGAAGGCTATTGGTAATTAAGTTGATCTGTTTCTTTCCTTTTTGTTCTTTAACAGCAAATACAGTCAGTTGGATACTTTAAGCAGACCTTTGAAATAAACCTCCTGCTTTTTAAAGTCCAGCCCTCCTGCTGCCACAACCGCTATGTGCTGGGGACAGTTGTGCTGCAGGGGATCTGCACTGTTGCCTTCCACGCCATCTGTGAACCATGGGAACTGTAGAAGACAGGCTTAGTTTCACGCACAGTGGTTATCTTGAGTACTGCCATCCTCAGGGGCTGGGCTGGATGGTGTTTAAAGGGGGCCTAATTTTGGAGAGCTGAGTTCTCTTGACCTGGCAGTATTCTGTTACAGGCTCTAAACCTGGACCCCCAAATGGCTTGTCCCTCTTGGAAATCAGGGGTGACTGCTTGGTTCTAAAGTGAGAATTTGTTATTGACTTCAAGGGGAATCCTGTTATCCTCAGTCTGATGGCTGATCATGACTGATCACTTGACATTTTAATGAAAAAGGCTCATTTTGTAATGTCAAGACTATACAAATGCGTGTGCTGCTAGAACTAATTCTACTAATTTTTTTTAATAAAAAGCCAATAAGATGTTTTCTCTTCAAGCAACCTGGATGTGCTTATTCAGAAGCAGGGATCATGATTCAAATAATACTCTGTAATTTTGGGAGGTTCAGAGCCCCATGAAGATCATACTGAAGAGCTTAGCTCCTTTTACTGTTTTGTCTCCAAATGAATAATCACTGAAAAGAAGCAATAACTAGCTGATATGCAGTCTGCTTCTTGAGTTAGTGATTAGTTTGGGGAGCTCTTAATTAAAAAACAAAACCAAAAAATGTGTCTACATATGCATGTTCCATAGCAGTCTAGTAGCAGCTACTACTTATTGCTGTACTATATAAAAGCTTTAGTCATGGACCAAGGGTCATATTGTCCTAGATTCTACATAGTGAGGGTATCTTTTGCTATACCACTTCCCTTTTCTTGCTTTTAAGTAATACTGATTTTTTTATCAACAAAGGGTTTATGGTTAAGTACTGCATAATTATTTTAGCTAGGGCAGAGAAAACTAACTGTATGCGGCTGGTGTAAACAGTGATAATTCAATCAAAATAATGAAACTGGACTTTCAAAACAGATATGTTTGTACGCAGCAGTAATTCTCAACAGCTCTAGGATGTAAATCCCAGCAAGGACTTTTTCCCTTCTGTGTCCAATTCTTTTCTGCTTACATTCTTATATCACAGCTTGTACTCTTGCTTCAGAATCCAGGGAGTGCTGAAAATATAAAATCCTTTTTCACTAATGTTTTTCCCCATGTATTTTGATGTAGTTATATTAAACTCTTTCTTTTCTTACTTCACACTTCCAATTTGAGTAATTGGGGTCCCCCCCCAAATTCTCAGGGATTGCTTTTCAAAACAAACATCCTGATTCAACTATTTGCTTTTAGGACAGTATGTGCAAGCCTTCCGTGCAAACCCAGATGAACCCCTGTACAGTCTTTGCATTGGCTTAACTTTCATCCACATGGCTTCTCAGAAGTATGTGTTGAAAAGACATGCTCTTCTAGTACAGGTAAGTTAATGTGGCTATTTTTACCTATAGTGTGTCCTGACTTTTGAGATTCATATCTTGCATAGACAGTTATGGCTACAACATTCTTAAATGGTTTAAATAACTTGTAGTAATTAATATGGCATTTCAAAAGAGGGAACTGAAGGAACATGAATACAAATGAGTGTAATTGTGAACAGTATTTATATGCATCAGGATCTCCTCTCCTTTATACTGAAAGTAGCTTGTTCTGCTGTGTTTGTAGAATGACACATTAGCAGCTACTAGCTGTTTGTGAAAATATTAGTAATTCCAGTCTTGATGGCTGTATCCTGGATTTTCCTCCCCTTCCCCCCCCCCCCAAATGCTGTGTTATACTTGCTATTTCCTTTCTAGAAAGTGTTGTAGGGTAGAAACTATGCCACGTGTCCTGAGTGGCCATATCTCTCAAACAGCATAGTTTAAGTAAACTTCAGATTTCAAAGGCATTTTTTTTCTGTCTTCCTGTTCTCTTTCCCCTTTTTTGGGTGCCTCTGTATAGTTCTCACTGTAAAGATTTTGTAAACTCYGGTTCAAGCTACCCTCAGTTTTCAGCTTTCTTATATTCTCTCTCCACCCTCCTTTTTTTTTTTTTTTTCCTTGTAAATCCGCCAGTTCCAGCAATAAACCACAGGCTTATCATTCCTCAACAGGATTTTTGAAGTCATTTCCTCTACTCTCCATCAGTATTTTTAATTAACTTGAAATTTGTTTTAATTCCGGTGGCCACTGAGCTCCCAGTTGGCAGAATATGGTAGGGATCCTGAGCTCTCATGATTTCTGAAGTTGCTGAAAAATTGGAGCTTTCACTGATTTTTGACAGAAGAGCTGTAGGTCCTCAGCTACTCTAAAACAAGAAGAATTATGTCAGTATACAACTTTAAAGCATTTTGAGGTTGCAAGATTTGGCCTAATTTTAATATTTCTAGCCACTTCTTTCTCTAATAAGTCTGCCTTTCTTATCTGGGCTGCTATGTTCTCCTTTTATAATGTACTTGAAAAATGTCCTATTTATGTCACCCTCTGGTAATATGGTTCCTTGCCTTCTCTCTTCTCATTTCTTGTTCACTACACTAGGTATTTTTGTATCCTCTCCTGCTCCTGTTCTGGTTGCTTGATAGTTCAGCCACAATGACGTACTGGTGACCTAAGTTATGATGATTAGCTGTCTGTGCCTGAACTAATCCCTCATGTTGAAGGGGCTATCATCTTCTCCAATTATCAACATTGCCTCTGGAAGGAAAGGCCTCTATTTACAACAGAATTGGCACATTCCAAACAGATAGCAAAATGAAATGTAAATTACTGCGCAGGAGAGGGGGGAAAAGTGTTCTCAATTTTCCCTTCTGAATTAGTCTCTTCTGCCTTAATCTCTTAAGTTTCTTGCAGGGCTCCTTGAATGTAAAATAAAATGCTGAATTTTAATCTAAAATAACACCGTATGCCCCTTTTTTCGCCCATTGTTCTGTTCAGGAGGTAGCTCTGGTTTAAAGCCATTCACCTTTATGTCATCATGCAAACGCTGAATAATGAATAGTCCATAACGCCCCAAGCTGGTAGGCAGTGGCATCCTGCAGATGAGAAACAAAACGTGTCTTGCTTTACAGCATGTCAATGTGTAAGTGAGACCAGTTTGTTCCACTGGTGCCTGGACCTGTTATTTTTAAGCATTGCCCTGTCTTACACCTGCTGGAATAGAGGCCTGGTCCCTGTGGCCTTCTGCTTGTGTTGTGCACGTTGCAGGGTGCTGCATAGGAGGAGCAGGTACTCCAACTAATATTGGCAAGGAGACTGTATGCTCGGGATTCTGCTAGTCATATATTTTAAATATATGACCATATATTTTAATTTAAAATAAAAGCAAAACAACACTTGCAGGATGCTTCCCTTTAAATTTGTTACAAGTATAGCACTGGAATTGCTGGGTTCGAGCTCTCTTTCAAATTCTACTGAGGACTTAKCAGTGAAACATCTGCTGGCTTAAAGAAGTGAGATAGACTCTTGCCTGTTACTTAGGATTTATGAATTTTTTTGTGCTTTTATTTAATGATTTTATTCTTGGCCACTTTATAAAATGATCTGCTAGTAACATCTCTTGATAACTGGTGTTGGAGTAAATTTTTATATGGAGCACAAGATCAAGGAAGGAACGAACTTACATTCCAGAAATGATATTTCGAAGTATTCTTCATGAAGTTCGGCAAGAAATTGTAGAATTAAACCATTTTTTTGCTGTTATCCAAGGCAAAGAGTGAAGAAAGGGAATGAAGGGGTTTTTGTTGTTTTTTAAGGGGGGAATGATTAAGGTTTTTTTTTTTTTTTTTAATAAAATCTTGCTCTAGCTTTTCCGTTGGCTGTATGTTCTTTATTAAAATGGGCAGCTCTTCTGAACACAAGCTAGGCTTATGTGTGTGTGTGTGTGTATACGTGCACGCACATGCACACACATGTCTGTCTGTCTATCTATTGTCATCAGTGGCATGAGACTGCCAGAGCAGGTTTTTCATGGTCTCAAAAATCAAATGTGGCATGGCAGCTGAATGACTGCTTGTTTTTTCTGCCTTTAACTTGCGTGTGTTTTGTGGGGAAGCAAGGACCAAAAGTTTAAAAAAAAAAAAAAAAAAAAAGATTGACACCTTTTTGCCAGTGTATTTTACTGTCATCTTTTCAGAGGGGGAACACTCACAATGTGCATGATGTGTGTACAGGGATTCTCCTTCCTTCACCGGTATTTGGACCTGCGGGGACCATGTCAAGAATCTTTCTATAACCTTGGCCGTGGCCTTCACCAGCTGGGATTACTGCACCTGGCAATCCACTATTACCAGAAAGTACTTGAACTTCCTCCTCTCATCGTAGAGGTACTGTTTCTTTATAAGTTATGTACAGAGAATAAAGTCAGGTCAGTGTTAGTGATTTTTCAACGATAGATAAAATGAGTACATAAAATCTATGTAGTTTAGATTTCCTCTAACTGACACAGAAATTCTCTGTGATTAAAAGCCCGAATCTGATTGTCACCTATCTTCATTTATGCATGTGGGAATTTCAAAGGATTATATATTTTGAAGGATTTAATATATGGTCGAAATAGAAACAAAAAAAGGTTGCTAAACAACTTCACCTGAATAAATATGTGAATTTAATATATAATACTATATATTAATAATAGTAAAATTAATAATATTTAGTATAGACTACATGCCATAAACTATAACTGGCTGTTTTTAAAATGCTATAAAGCTGCATGCTGGAGCATTATGAGCCAATAGTAGATTAAGAACTTGACTAAATGTGTCTGTGCCATGGTTTTTCTCTAAGAAATCTGTATCAGATGATCCTAATTGCTATGTAATACACATAAAAGTCTGGTTTGAGAGCAAATTTTTGCTTATTTTTGGCATGGATTGGTAGAAAAATTACAAAAGTATTTAGAAAATTGGAAGAGTTGGTAAAGTAAGAAAATGGCAGTTAGTCATTAACACGTGATGGGGAGTTCAGCGCAGCAATCTTTTTACCATGTAAAAGATATGCAGTAGTCACATTCTGACTATAGAAACATACATCGCATACAAACACACATTAAGATGTTACTTTCCTGTTTTATGAGTTGGCTACCTAATTTACAGCTACTGTTTTGGGTATGTAATTATATAATTTTTGGTGACTAACAAAAGGTGGAAACTCATTACAGAGGGAGGGCACAAGGAATACTACTTTTTTGTTTCTATGCAACTCAAAGCCTATGTAAACTATAAATAGATTACTTGATTCCAATTAAATCTACTCATGTTTCAGTTTTGTACTATCTTTGCAGAGAGATAACTTTTTTAACCATTATTCTTACAGGGTATAGAAACTGATCAGACAGACTTGCGAAGAGATACTGCCTTTAACTTGTCACTTATTTATCAGAGCAGTGGAAATATAAGAATGGCTCAAAAGATGTTGTATACTTATGCAGTTGTATGATGAGGGTTGTGACTGATGGAAAATGATAGTTTTAGCATTAACTCTCTTGCATTGTGCAGTGCTAGGGAGACTGGTTTTATGTACAGTTTTCTTCTACAAATGGTCAGAGACATGACTTCTGCTGTATGTAGTTGTAGGGACTTTTTTTCCTATTTCTGACATTTGAACTGTATCCCACATGGAACCAGGCTGCTCTGAGAACAGTGCTGACATACTTGAATTGAGTGGGTGCCTATTACTAGATCTGCCTTTCTCCTTTGATGCATTGCTCTGTAAGCTAATACTCAATCTTGTATATAGAATTAAACAGCAAAAACTGAAGCCCAGTGTTTTTAGGAAAGATTTACAGAGTGCAATATTACAACTAGCTACCAGTGATGTTGTTCAAGAAGCCATAAACACTGGTGGTGACTCCCTCCCTCCCCACTCATGTGAAGCATAAAATTGTTACTGTAATACAGAAGAAAGAAGTGGGCTCATGCTGATCTCTGAGAGGAGGGAGCACTCAGTATTTCAAGATCTTTAAAGTATTTATTTTATTCTAAGAGCTTATATTCCTAACAGCTGTTCTGTTTCAGGAAGGTTGATTGAGATATGTATTTTGCCCCTGTTTCAGTGAAATCAGTGTGACCTTGTCCTTCTTAACTGTTTAATAAAAATTCTGAGGTTAACAATGTTTGTTTACTCATTCTTGGCAAACAAGTACCCTACTGAATAGCTTATAGCAAAAATTATTATTAATAATGATACTATCATATAGCTTATTGTTAAACATACATTGGGAATGGTCTGAGTTTTTAACTATTTCTGGCAGTTGAACAGTAACATACAGTGATGGAAGCAGGCTGCTTCCAATGCAGCAGGAAAAGCCGGATGCAATACTTCATCACAGAGAAAAAAATGATTTAGCTATATGGATATATAGAAAAAGCCTTCTGTGCTACATAATATTTTATCAGCAAGATAATATGCTGAATAGAAACCATGCTGTTACTTCCCAAGCCTTGCTTTTACTTACAGTATCACAAATAACTATTGCTAACTTATTAATACCTTTTTTCCTGTGTACTATAATCATTGACTGCAATTGTGTGAAATTATTAAGTAATGAGTTGTGTAGCATGGTCGAGACTACTTTCAAAGTTGAGAATTTTATGTCAAATCAGTTGCTAAATAACAATGTTAAATATACAGCATGTCCACTTCAGTAGCAAAGTGCTAGGCCATAGTGAGAATGCAAAGGTAAGAGCCAAATACCAAGGACATTTCATTAACTCTGAAAAGTACAGCGTGTTTGCTATGAAACAGTATTTGTCAACACTGCCCAAATACAACTCCCATGCCAAGCTTGCAGAACTACAAAGTAAATAGCTGTTTTAGTTGTATTAGCCTGCAGTATTTGTATCTGCAGAAGAAGGGTGAGAATGCCTCCATCACCTTGGTTTCAGTTCTCATATCATCTGCTGCACCTCATAGTCCTTTGACTTGATAGTCAACTGTTTGCTGTGGGAACTGGAGCTGGCTTGTGTCATGCATACCGGTGTATACTGTCACATCATCTTGGGGTTAAGAAGTCTCCTTTTCAGCCTTTCCTTGTTCATTTTTTGGCCTTTTCACATCTTGTAATCTCTGTGGTTTCCCTTCTTGCAGGATAAGCATCCTGTTCCTCACCATTAAGCCCCCTAAGAATTGTGCTGCTGAGCCTTGTCCAAGCTCTTCAGTAGCTCTGTGCTGCAAAGCATCGTGCATTGTAGTGTGACATTTCTGATACTCACTGCCAACTGAGAACAGGTCAGGAGGAAAGGGTAAGGGAGAGCCTGGCTGGAGCCCCTGGCTGCTTGAAAGCTGTGGGTGTTTGTTTGTTTGTCTGTTTTTTAACTGGTTACTGTTACACCAACTAAAGCAAATCAAAGCTATTTCCCTGTAAAAACTGAGGAAGAGAAAGTCAAAGAGCCAGTATACAGCTTCCCTTTGCATTATTCTCTTTCTGGAACTGACTTTTAGAAATAGAGGTGACTTAGAGGAAGGGTCAAGGTTAGAGCTAAGAATTATCTTAAAAATTGGCCAACAGTAAGGCTATAGCATTACCATTAATTACTTCAGAATTCTAGCAGTATTAAGGATCAGAGATGAAGTAGTTTTTTGTTGCTTTCTATTTTTTAAAACTAGGAGGTAGGAGTCTTTAACATTTATGCAAAAAGAGGAGGGAGGGGRAAGCACTTTTTTTGTTTTTAGCTGTGTTCTAAATTGTTTTTTAAACACCAAATATTGGAAACTTGCGTTTAATTAAACCTAAGTATGGACTGGAAAATTCATACCTCTAGCAAATACTATTCTGAATGCTGAATGATTTTGAGCATCTGGAAATATGGTACTACTCGCCTCAAAGACGTCTCAATGCAAACTGTCTTAAGGTAGCAAATTACCTGACGTTTCCTCAAGTGCTTGTTGGGGGGGGATATAAGCAAAGACAGAACCTATGTTTTCCTTTTAGCTATATCCAACTTGCATTCAAAGTTATAAGATAAGCAGGCTTTTCATTAGATTTCACATTTATGAAATATTACAAGACTTTAGCCCCCAAAAAAAGACACTGTAGGAATGTGATTCCCCCCCCCCCCCCAAAAAAAAAAAATTTTTTTTAAACAGGCACAGCCTATGTGTATGACTTAGGAAAAGCAGAGCACAGGACACAAGATGTACACAGAAAACACCTATGCATATCTACACTTCTTTAAGTGTATACCCACAGCTGTACTGAACTTTACTGCCCAATACAGAATCTGGTAAGTTTTAAACAAACAAAACACCATATTTTACTTGCAATACGACTACAAAACTTATCCATATCTTTAATTTGGAATTCTTTTTCAAACAAGCTATAATAATATAAAACTTTGTGATCATGCAGTGCCCGTTTCATCATTTTACTTCATACAGCAGCTGGAGGATACACAGGACAGCGTTCACAATACAAATATTTATTGGGATATGAGCCTCTGTGTGGGATTTATTATAGCATGCTCTATATTCAGAGTTGAGTTTACCTGGCTGTAGCTTGTTTAATGATGCTCATGGGAATGTAACACTGGGGGAGGGTGACCCCAACACTTTTCCCAAGAACAGACAGCAGGGCAGGAAAGACCTGAAATCTAGCTGTTATAATTCTGGCAGAGCTTTCATAAACCACTGAGGGTAAGATGGGAAGAATACTTAAATTGATGTCAGCCTCACCTATCATCTAATCTCTTAGCAATAGGGGAGTAGTTCCCCTGGCCTCACTAACAGAATTAGAAACATTTTCAGTCAGATACTATGTATATATTGTCAAATCACTTGGTTTAATCATAATTTTGTTAGCTATTTATAGCCAAGGAAATATTTTTTACATAAAACACTAACTTAAAGCATATTTAAAAGACTGCTCATAAAAGTATCTAGTGTCTTAAAACCTGAATCATAGATTTTTAATTGTGCTTACCTGATACCAGCATTGACAATTCTAGAAAGCTGGTCTCCACCCACATGCACTGAAGGCTATAGATTGACATTAATAAACCAAAATCATGCTGCATAGAAAATCTGCTTTTTTAATACACCAAATGTTACTATAATAGAATGTGTGACTAACAGAGGTGTTGCAACTACTAAGTAGTTACTGGGGAACCACTAGCAGTGTAGACAGGCCTCAACTGTTGATCCTGCAGATGGCAGCAAAGTGATAAATCACTACAACTTTCTTGAAATTACAATGTTTAAAGAAAAGAATAACATGATCTTGTCTATTGTGTTAGACTTTGGGGGGGGACACACCATATAAAACTCATTCAAAACATCAAAGTTTTTGAAAAGAAATAGCTTGTTTTGTGGCTTTCAAAAGCATATGGGCTACTAATTCATACTGTTCCACAGAAAAGTCCTATTCTTAATCAGTATAATTCCATAATTTGGATAGTTATGGTTGTCTTTGCAATAAGTAACTCAAAGTTTTCTTCTTACTGCCAGGTCAGGGTTGAAGATGAMTGCATGGCCCCAGCTCCCACTCCTGTAATTTGTTAGTACCCATAAGTAAGTCTGCCAAGAAAATGCATTTTCTGTAGGAAGCCATGGCCTGCCTTTAGAACTGAACACCACCCAATAGAAACACTAAATCCCAGAGTTTCCAGACTCCTTTGTTATCATGTAGTATAATTTACTGCAACAGGATAGACTATAGGGGAAACACCTACAGTTGTATTTTAGCCAATATCAGGCATGCATTTCTAAAGTCTCCAGACTTCTGCCGCTCACCCTGCTGTGGTTCACATTGCGGAGTAGGCTCTGAGCACACAGGCTGGTTTCCTTTCAGATGAAACCAAACTGGAAGACAGCTTCCAGAAGTGCTGTGGGTGCTAGTGAGCATTCGGTCGGCAAGATCAGAATAGAGTATATCCGAAGAAAAAAAACAATCCAAAACATGTAGCACATCTGGACCAGCTATTTCATGCTACACGTGACTCACTGTGCTGTGTCACTTGCTGATGCAGACATAGCCAACAGCTTAGGGCAGTGCTAAAGCTAAGAGGTACTGCCATGCAGTAATAAGTAACAATAAATTACACTGTATCTTAACTTTTTCCACCCTAATCCTTAAACAAATATGTTTAAAAAAAGAAGCAACAGGCTGTATTGCATGTGGAGTAGAATGTCTCTATGTACATATAAAACCAAGGTTAATAACCACAGACATAAAATCAGACTTTGTATTTAAATATACAAAGCAACTGTAGATACATTGCCCTTCTGCCAGCAGGGGTTCCTAGAACAAGGGAGGAGTGAAGACCCATCCCAATATATCCACACACACACACATATACATACATGTATATGGTATGCTGGTAACAGCTCCTGCCAAGGGAAGCCAGAGGGGTGGTTGGTGCTGGCTCCCTGGCAACATGCAGTTCATACAAATGTCGTTGCAGTGTCTTGTCCTCTTGCATAGGCAAACATCACAGCTGCTTGTCCTGCTAGACAATCTACTTAAGCATCAATAAATATTCATTCATGATACTCGGTCATTAAAAAAAAAAAAAAAAAGTGTTAAATGGCAAGTGCTATTCCAGAAGAGTTTTTCAGCTGTGACTCCTCTACAGTCTGAGTTAATACCACACAAAGCTAATTACGATTTTGACTGCTCTTTGCCTGAGGGCACAATGGAGGTAAAGATGCACAGGTTAAATTAAGCCAGCTAATCAGATTTAAGCAGGTGCTGCACACATGCTGGTTGATCTCTGAAGGAGCTGTCTCCACTGGGACTAACTCACAGTCACATTACATCAGCCTGCTTTTTTTAAGCAGCAACAAAAATTTAATGACGAGCAGGTAAATGAAAGCTGTGTGTTAGCTTTAATAGTCTGCTTAGCAGGCCCTTGTTCCTTAGCATGTCCATTTCCTTCAAGAAGGAGAGGTTCAGGTCTCTAAAAATTAGTCCAGACTACTGTCATATAATTTAGGACCAAATTTTTCTGGAGGAATGGAGTGACTTAATTCCAGTGTGTGTCAAGCTCCAGAGCAATGCAAGACTTCCCTCTGCACTACACAACCATTCTAAATAACGTGTATAGCTCCCACAGCAATAAATGGTACCACTGATCGCAGAGGAGCTGGCAAACAGCACTGTAAAGCAAATCAGAGTGCAACAACACCTGTACTAAAGTGAAGTTGTTTTGGAAGGTCCAGAAGGAAGAGTAAGCCATGAAGCTGAGCTGATCGGTAGTAGAACAAGAATGAAAACTGTGTTATAATCACCCTCAACTTATTATGACATATGTCATCTGCTTCAACAACTCCTTCCTTGGTGTTATATTCCACAGTGGGATAGGTTGAATAAATTCCACTAATTCTTATGAGTCTTATGTAGATAACAGGATGTGTGGTACAATGTCACAAACCTAATGCATTCCTTATATGCTCCTAAAATAGCCCAAGGCCTGTGTTCTCTCATGACCCAGACATCAGCTATCATTAGAACTACAATTAGAAGCAGCCAGTCCTGCCAGGTCCTCCCTGTCCTGGTCACGTCAGCATCCAGCCACAGACGTATGACTCTGTCTTCAGTAATTCACCTGATCCTCTGCAAACCAGTCTGAGATCTGTTTTGATAGCACCTGCCAAGGCTCACTCTAAAGCTGCTAAAAGAAAAGTGATGAACACAAAGACTTAGCAGTCAGCAGCATATAGTCTATAGGAATGATACATAAGAATAATTTCTTTGCTATAAATAGTGGTTTTGTTAATATCAGTCTTATGATACAAAGTATTCTAGTCACAAAAGACAATCATATCTCACATGCACAAAGAGATCCCTGTAATGTTGGACAGGTGAGAGGCATGAATTAATTCAAATCAGAGCATACAATATAAATCAGCATTCCTAGGTCCCCTATGCACAGGTGTCCTGTGAGCCAGCTGGTCAATGCACCTTTTATTTGCAAGGTCTTCTCAGTGATGCACAACTATTGCCGTTGAAGTAAGGTCCCCGATTCATACCCTGTTAAAAAGTCTTCTCCATCAGTGCACAGCTCCCTGTGGCTCAGGATGCTCCCAGCACCTGGACGCCAGCAGGGAGTCTCCAGTGGCAGGTGATGCTCTCCCTGGGCTGTGGCACCCCCAGGTGGCCTTGGGCTGGGAATCGCCTGTCAGGTGAGCTCACTTCCTGCCCAGGTCACCCGGGCCTTCCCGGTAGAGAGCCGGAGGAGCTGGGTCCTTGCCCTGCCACCCAGGAAGGGTTGGGTGGGGAGCTCTGCTTGCTTTGTGTCCTGGGAAAAGATACAATGTTTCATGAAGTGGATCCACGGTTTGGAGGATCTTTGTGACTACCAAAGAAGAGATTAAAGTTTTAGCAGCTTAATATATGCATCTCCCTGAAAGGCTAATCAGACAGCTACGTGAGAACTGCCAGTTATGGGAAAGGCTGTGCAATCTACGCAAACAAGGTAAGTGCAGCTTTTAAAAGAACGTCTGTAAAAGTTTGGAGGAGGGGGAGGATAAATGATGAAATAGAGGAGGTGAATGCAGGGAGGAAAACATGCCAGCTATCAGCTTTCATACAAGTATTTGGGTAATGAGTTTCACCAAAACATGAAATGTACACTAGAACTTAGTTAAGTATAGAAACAGTCCTTTGAAGCTGTCTTGTACCCATAATATTCTTTGCTGGTTAAATATGTAGCTTGGCAAAAGATGAGGAAACAAACTAAATTGAAAAAGGAAGAGAGGTCTGCTTTTCCCACTGTGTAAGGAATTGTGAAAGAAGTTTAGCAAGCTGAATTCCTGACTACCAAATGCTTCCCTCAGCTAATTTGCTTTGTTCCCTCTTTGAAGCAGATGTGCTTGCTTCTTTTACCTCCCTTTTGAAGCTGCTCTCTTCAGGGTTCTTTGCCTGGTGTTTTTTCACAAGTTCTGGCTGCAGGCTGTCAAACTTAGATTTGAACCAGCGGTGAGCTTCCTCCAGGTTAACCGTGATCTAGGGAAGGCAGTGGTAATTAGAGCTGCAGAGCGAGTGGTTAACTTGGGCTGAGTTCCAGCTTTTGAGCCCTGCCCTGGAAGGGGGAGAACAGCACAGAGGGGTCTCCTCAAATTCTCCTCCTGTATGTGGGGGCAGGAGCTCCCCGTGATCTCCTCCTGCATTGCTGTGGGGAGGCGGTAACAGCTGGGTGTGCGCTACAGAGCTGTTTCTTACAGAGTAGTGAATCTTATTGGCAGTAGTCAACACAGGTCTCTTTAGACACAGCACAAAATACAGAGGCATTGCAGAGAGAGGGGGAAAAAAAGAAGGCTGAATACCACAAACTCCTTAGAAAGATGTGGGAAGACTAACAACTTTGCCTGAAGACTGACAAATGTTGTAGAGATGCATTTATATTGCTCTTGCTATTAAAGTCTTTTTCTAACAACTGATCAAGTACTTGGACTGATAAGCAGCATGTAAGACCTCAAGCTGGGGCACTTCTGTTACTTATTTCTTTACTTTATGCTTGTTAATACCGTATAAAAATATCTCAAAAATAGATTTTCATCCCAAACTACTATAGTAATGCATGTAAATTATAATAATTCGCATATTACTGTACAATAGTGCAAGGATGAGGTGATGCCTGGACAAATGTGACCTCTTGGGTGGCAGGGGGAAATGTGTTCTGTATTAATGTCGCATAAAGAGCAACATAATAGCGGTTTGGGGGAAAATTACTTGGCCACAACTAAGTGGTTTTTTGTTTGTTTTTATTTTATTTGTTAAGATAGAAAGTCATTGATCCTGATAAAAACGGTAAGCTGAGGGGAGAAAAGCCTTTCTTACAAACTCCAATGAATTTAAATAAATCATGCAAGA
>NW_020450825.1:543000-606091 GCF_003343035.1 Apteryx rowi | reverse complement strand
GAGAGGCCCCAAGCACTCCCTGCAGCCTGAGACCTGCAGAGCTGCATCTACTGTCAGAGGGTCGGTCTGGGTCCAAGCCTCTGACACAGCAATTCCAACAGCCGCTGGGGAACGCGCTGTGCGGCGTGTCACGACCATACTTGAGGAAGTGTACACCACAGGGAACAGAAACAAAGGTCCCTTTGCGTGTCCCTTCGCGCGCTCTTCTGCGCAAACTGCTGCGTCTGCTGCTGATTAAAGTCATCCCAGTTTACTTGGGTGCAAGGTTTTGACCTGCTTTTTCAAAGACTTGAAAATCTTCTACAGTTCAAACTAGATTTGATATTCCCATATTTGTGCTTTAGTATTACAGTTTAATATGCTTATATTTTATTTGTCCCTTTTCTACTTTCTAATAAAGAAATTGAATCTGTAAAGATAAAGGAGACAGGAGGGGAATGATTTACATAATGTAATTCATACAAAGGTGCTGTAAGTGGCTCATTTAGATATAGTTTTGACATATGGGCTAAATTAAGACTTTAAATAGTGCAATACATATTTTAATGCAAAAGAAAGAGTATAAATAGGACTCAATTAATGAGCGGAAAATATAAAAGACATTCTGGAAAAGCTATAAATTGCTTACTAAAATGAACCAGCAAAATTAATAGATAATGACTCTTGTAGCTCACTGTCATGTCCTCTTAGCCACAACATCCATCAGAAAAAAAAATGTGCTTACACCCAGTTATTTTACCTATTGAAGCTGCATGGATGAACACTCTGATGAGGATAATTGTAAGTCTTTTAAATTGCCAACGCAGAGGTAAATCAGAACTTTGGATAAAACAAAGTTACTGCTTCCAGTCCCACGTATTCATGCTCAGCTCCCTCCTTCTGAAGTGGCAAAGAGGCTCTTATCTAAAAGCTCTTGACTCTTCAGCATGAAGGGATGGCTTTCGATCCCTTCTCCTGCTGGGAGCACTGTCTGCCTCTCCCATTCCTTTTTACTGCAAGAGGCATTTACTCGCAGATGTCAGAGCAAAGGCAAAGCAGAGTCCTGCACCGCACCGGGGGATGGCGAAAGGCTCAGGAAGGAGGGGAAGGGGCAGGCCTCTGTCACAATTCAGAAAATACTGGCGTGACAATTTTTTCCCCCGGGGCCTGGAAGGAGGGTCGCAAGGCAGCAGTATACATAACTGTGCATTTAACCACAGAACAATTAAGATAACAGAAGGTTTTATTCCCTTCCTATAACTGTTAAAGCTACTGCATATTATCACATTGTGAGATTAAATAATTCACTTCAGGCTTCAGCAATTTTATTTGCCACTTAAGGAGGAAAAACTGATGATGTATTGTGATCATTTATATTATGGTTGTGAATCATGACTTTAGCACTACCATCCCAAAACAATGTACAGTTCTACTTTGCGTGATACAAAAGCTACATGAGATAGTTACCATCTCTTCTTTTGTTAGTGAACTATCATTTTAGTTCTTCAAAAACCGACAGATTTTTTGATGTAGACAGGTATGTATAATGCAAAATGTGAAGATCATTCCTTCAACTGCTCTTTGTGTTTGATCTTCTTGTATCATTTTTTTTCAATATTTTTAATTTCTTCTAAGTCAATCTAGCCAAACCTGTATCTAAGGCTGTGTCACCCTTAGCAGGGTCTCAACATTTTTTTTTTAATGCGGTTTCAGCCTAAGCTGTATTTCTAGTCTTTTTTTTTTTTTCTTGCTCCCTGTAATACAGATAGTCCCTTTTTATTATAATTTTATATATCATTCCCCATAATACTGTTTCTGAGGCTACTGGAATGCTTTCATTTATTGTCTACTGAGTAGCTTCTCCGTGTCTTCCAACATTTCCAACATTTTTCACCCCGAATTATGTTTCCATTTATCTTTACACACTGTTGGAAATGATCATGTACTGAAAAAAAAAAAAAAAAAAAAGGAAAGGAAAGGAAAGGAAAGGAAAGGAAAGGAAAGGAAAGGAAAGGAAAGGAAAGGAAAGGAAAGGAAAGGAAAGGAAAGGAAAGGAAAAGAGAGAGAGAGAAAAAGAAGGCATAAACTGTGTCAATAGACGTAAAACAGGGCCAATATGCTCTACCTTCAGTTTGCATATTATGATCCAAAGAGTCCTTGGTCTGAAACCCAGTAAACGATAGAAATAGCACAAGAGGTTTGCCAGAGAGAGAAGTCTCTACTGAGAAGAAAAATATGGGCTATGGACTTCAGTAAGCTCCCAGCTACAATCAACATTGATATCTTTCTTCAGAACATTTCTGATTCGATGAACCCCTATCTTTTCACTAGATTTCTCTTAAACAGAAATGTTCGGATCACTTCTAGACGTTTTGTAATCATTATTACTCAGCTACAGAGAGCTTTGCTATTGTTTTAAAATGACAGTGTCTTTCTTTTTTTGTGGGGGAAGGTGGGAGAAGTACTTCCAGAGTAATACTGGTGCTGGTTTACAGCTTTAGGGACAAAAGTGACAAATTTTAAAGTTGCTCTGACATTCAGGCCTTCAGAAACATGGGCATATGGAGGTCTATATGTGTACATACTGTTTGTGTGCACTATAGATATCTATGGTTTTGTTTTTGTTTTTTTACTTGTTGCTATTCCCCCAGAAGAAAGAATGGGAAATTTGGCCACTTAGGTATATCTGATTTCTTATATCTGCAGACATTTGCAGGCCTGAACCTTTCTATATGTAGTTTATCATGACCTGTTCAGTTATGTTATCGTGCTTTGGCCACCTTGTCTGGTAGTTGTACGCTTAAAGCAAAGATGCATTTGTCTGTTCTGGGAAATTCATGTAAAATGAATAATATAAAATATTAGGTTTGGTCATTCAAGCAGTCTCAGGAGAAAACAATACAATAATTTATATTTGAGTTGACAGTGTGGAAAAATATGATTGAGAGCAAGTGTTGTATTCACACTCTTGAATGTAGAAAAGTAAGCTATTTTAAAGGAAATTACAAATATCACAGGGACARTAACATTTCAAGCAAATTGATAGATATAAGAATGCTACATCTGCCCATTATTAAACCATCTAGGCAAGAAGAGTATATTATTATAGGTAGGACAATCTTCCCAATTATAGGTAGGAAAATCCTACAAGATGAAAGGCTCATCATATAGGATATTTAAAAAGACCTACCAAGCTACTGCAGTGTTTAATAAAGAACAGCTTAATCATGATAGTGCAGTATATTACAGTATATGACTTTAAAACATTTTTAATATACTAAAATCTGCTAAGAATGTAAAAGAAAGGAAACAAAAAACATAAAGGAGTCAGATAAAGTATTCTCCATGATCATCATGGACAGGACAAAAAATAATGGACCTTATTCTAAACAAGAGACTGCAAGGATAGATGTTAGAAAAACATTTTCTGAGAGTAAGAACAATTAACTGCTATTTCTGGACTATAAGTAATAGGCATTGGAGTAGGAGTGGTTTAAACAGGAGTTTATAATGCGATGTAGCAAGAAAAAGGTTGAGGGTGATAGAGGGCTAGATGCAGAATAGAAGTTGTGTAATATCCATTTAGCTTTTAGATCAGACTAGTGAAAAATCTGTCAACAGCGTTTTGGGTTCAGCTGATTTTGCCTTTGGGCAAAGGAACTATCTAATGACAAGTTAAGGAACATCCCAGTCTTATTTCCTATGATTCCAGGGTTCTAGAATGTGAAGTTAACTTAACATCCTGTCTTTTTAATATCAGAAGGCTGACAGGACAATTTGTTTCAAAAGTCGGCTTTCCAAATGTAATAAATTGTCCTTAGCTGATCCTTCCACCTATTACTCATCACTTACAGATTGATCTGTCCTGAATAGATGTAGATTTTGTCAGTCTTCAATGGCTTTTGAACCCACTGAATGAAACATGGATGCATCATTTTCTATATTGTTATCCTACTATCCGTTTCTGAACTCTTTTAAATCTTCTAATGTCTCTGGTCTCAGAATGTTCTCTGTTCCTATTCTTACCCCTTTGTAAGGGGTACATCAACATCAGATAGACTGGCATCAAAGCTAGTAGGGATGGTGATTTTGATTTGCATTAGTCACTGTACCAGCTGGATCTCATTTGAAAATCAGGCCTGTTTTTGAGTTGATCATGAGATCTGTAAAAAGCATAATGCTTTCTGTCTTTTCTAGATCATGACAAGGGCCTAGGAAAGGGTGACTTTAACCGTTCTATTTACATCCAATTTTCATTTTTGAAAATCAGTGAAATAGAGCAATCAGTAGTTTTTCTTCCATCAGAAAAGTTACTTCATTTCTGGATTAGGATTATTTTAAGAACATTCTTGAGATTTATATCATTGGTCAGTTAGAAATTGCATTTTTGGGAACCTATCAATGAATGTGCCTTTCACTCCTATACAGAATTAACTATGTCAGGTCAGCCAGACAAAAGAACAAATTGGGAAAGGTGTTTCACATGTTCACATAAATGCATATATTTTTAAATTAAATATTTCAGGGCTGAATAGTAATGCCAGAGTGTGAGGCTTATTTGTAATATGCAGGTTTATCCACTTTAAATAAAAGACCTTGCATAACTCCCAAATGCTTTTTTTTTGCTCAAAGATAGATAACCTAGTGCCACTTATGAAATATCCTAAAGTGCTTTACATCAACAAAAGTTACTGTCATAGGTATCTGAGTGAATTTTTGCTTCACATTAGATTATTATTTATGTCAGTCCTGCAGATATATGACTCCTTTACAACATATTTTCATTAATATTTAATAGGTTATTCTTAATGAGTTAGCTTTTTTCTCTCTTAGCATTTTTTTCTTCCCATAGAAGCATTTGCTACTAGATAAAATTGTATTTTTAAAACTAGTGTACCTCAGTGGCTTTTTTAGTGAAGAGTGTGTTTCTGAACTGTTAGTAGAGCAATATTTAAGAGAGAATCTTATAAAGGCTGGGGTACACCCTATTTTTCATGCAGTAGTGTAATAAGAAGCAACATAACAGGCTAGGAGGAAGAACCTTGAAGTGGTAGCTACCTGTGTAGAAATGAAAAACCGAGAGAAAGAAGTTGAGTGACCTTGCCCTGTCATGTGGGACCGTACTCCTAGATCAGTGGCCAATTCTAGCAGGACACAGGTACTTGCCTTAGTGACCTTGACTTGCTGTTGCTGGTGGGTGTCAGTTAGTGTTGTAAAGAATGAAAAGAAGAGGTGGACTGGTGATAAATAGAAAAGAATGGTGGGGAGAAGAAAGGAAGAGAGTTTTACAGAAATTTTATAGAAATCTCCAAACAGTAAGAATCCTAGGAGAAGCACTGGTGGCCCAGCAAATGTCATATTTGCTGGAGGGAAGGAGGGAAAGGTAATTTTATTTATTTTATTTTTGTTTCATAAAGTTTGAGTCTCATACTGAAAACAGTATTTCACAGTTATATATGGCCTTCTGTGCTTTGTGAATTGTAATAATGATTCTCATGAGAGAATAATTTAATTCAGTGCTTACACGTCTCTAACACAGAAGGCAAACAAAGAAATAACTTACTTAGCAATGCACAGCAATGCTGTGCTATGAAAAGGAATCTTGCTTTGTTAATGACTGACGACCATATCAGATACAAGACAAAGTGGCCAAACTATTTTCTTCTGAGGTTTGGTAGATTGCATTTCTTTTGAGCTCCCATATTATCAAGGAGAAGAATGAGTTGTTAGCTTTGTTCTTATTTCCTTCATTGTCTAATTCATCAGTTGGACTTTTTGATCCAGAACAGAACCCCTGTAGCTGATGTACTTTTTATCTGCATCCCATTTTAAAACTGAAATGGCAACCAAAGAACAACTCAGTACATGAGTATTTAATTGCTGCTTCTGTGTTAATTGAAAGCAATCACAAAATGGTTTATCTGTGAAGCATACTGTGGTGGCAAAATATATTTCAAAGATAGTAGTTATAAAATAAACCACACATTTCTTTTGTAATAGAGTATTTTCCTTTCCTGCATCTACCTAGTTTATATGAAATCTCATAGAGTAAATAAGTAGAACTTAACAATCGCTGTTAGGCCTTATTTTAATGTCCAAGACCGAGGTCCTACTGTTAGTATCCCAAAATCTGCTTTATTTTCAGTCCTCTTTAATTTTGGGCTCAGATGTCTCTTGATTTGCACTCTCTTGAACATAATGCACAAAAGGAATATTTTATTTCAACAGAAGAAAGACTTCCCATTTGAATACTTTATATGGAACAAAATACCTATCTGTGTAATTCTGCTGGCTGAATATATTCATAAAGTTCTTTACATCTTTGTTGGTTTTCCTAAATGAGTAAATACAAAAAAACAGTAAATGAGTGTGAGCAAGGTCTACATAATCTGATTCTAAAATGCTCTTACTGATTTTTTTTTTTTTAATAATATCTCTGACTGTCACTTCTTGTTCTCTCTAGTAGTTATTCTTTCTTTTTCTGCACACTCAGCAAAYATAGGCAGCCCCATGCAGCACTGGGAGATTATGCTCTCTGCTGAGCAGTATGTCTCTGCCCTAGAGGATGCTGAATCTTAGCTAGCCAAGAGGACAGAAAAAAAAWATATGCTCTCACTGGATTGCCAAGGATACTTTCTCATCAAGCAGACAAAGGTTTTGAATGTTTTTTACTATTTTTCTTTTAATGACCCTTATTCTGTTCTTGTGTGCTACAACTGTATCCTGCTCTGTATTTTGTGGCAAAGCTGTACTTAGGCTTATGTAAATAAGAGTCATAAAAATAAAATTATTGTCAAGACCTTGGAAAATTATAGACACACACACAAGTACACAACCTCACAGGTACACATATGCACACCTATTTACATCTATAACTGATGCCTCTAACTAACTCCCAAGCCTCATTACTTCTTTCTGCAAACAGGAACTTAGATTTTGTTGAACATGCCAAAGATCAGTTAACCAAAAATAAGGTTTAAAAGCTAAGACATATGAATCATTTGGAAGCTGACTGACTTATCATGAATGTGGACTGTTATCAATGCAAGCAGACATCTGGCTCTATTCACTTTGATTTACTCTGTTGAGCTTTTTTAACAGATGTAAATCTTTTTTGCCAAGACAAATGGAGTGGTAAATAATATAAACTAAATGCTCATTGCATGAGAAAGGGAATGGTGTCAGGGATCTAGCTGAAGTAAAAGCTCCATAAGATATAGCTTTCATGCCTCCTAAAAGATAGACTCCACAGACTGAAGGAAAAATAAGAGTCTTTCTGGATAAAAAGAAACAGCAACAATGGCGCAGGGATGGGGGCGGGGGAGAGGGCCAGCCCTGCTGAGGCTGAAGTCCGTTTTTCCCCCCACAAAAAGCAGCTCAGCACACAGTGGCAGATGTCACCCAGACAGGGAAAGTGGCAAGCGGCCATCTCAGCTCTGTTTGTAACTTCTTTCACGAGAGTCTAGCAGCTTTTTCCACTCCATTCAGCATGCTTGTGAGTGCTTGATTTGTTCCAAAGACAAAAAAGGGCAAGAGCTCCAGAATTCAACAGAAGGTCAGAATGGCAATCTTTTTTGCCAGGTCGGGCTTCCTTTTATACTATGACATCTGGTGCCATTACCAGAACAAATTAGAGCAATTCAAGTCACCAGCAGGGGAAAGAAGGTTTTCTGTTTTTCATACTGTGGAGCTACAAATCTGAGAACAGGAACTGGGGCTCCTGACAACTCTGGCGTAGCAATAGATTTGCTACACTTGTTTTATAGATTCATACTGCAACAAATGTAATCAGTGATTAAGTTAAAGATGTCCATCCTTCAGTACAGCCTGCACAAAAGGAAGAGAAGAAATAATTACACTGATGAGTTTGCGCTTCGTTTTCAGCCTGTTACAGCATGAAGCACTAGCAGATCCAAGGAGTCACAGTGCAGGATATATAGAATGGCTCCCCTTCCCCCATTTGGCATTTTAATGTGTGTGGCTAATGTAATTGCATTTTATTCTGTATTCCAGTAAATAATAAAGCATATTTTACTCATAGATAAGGATGAAGACTCCTAAGACTATCTGGAACATGAAACCGGTTACTGATATTAAACATTTTTCAGTATACGATTTTTTTTTAACTATGTTCTAAATTCATATTCTTCTCCATTTACTCTTATACTTAAATACATAGAACCAAATTCTTTCTACTGCCTAGAAACAGGGAAGTTGCACAGTTAATACATCTTCTAGGTGCATTACCTGGAGGCAAAAGCAAGTCTTAAACATGTAATCTATGCTTGTTAGTAGGACTCTGTTCAACAGCAAACAGTTTATTGTGTCATATTGGACTGAATATTACTTTCAGGAAACTTTTAGTTTTATTGTTAAAATCTTTCTTCTGTAATAATTCAGTTTCCATTTTGATCATATAAACTTCATTTACAAAATATACCTTGCTGTGATCTTTCATTCAAGTGGAAAAATTGGGTTCTGATAAGATTGAGCAAAATTTCATGCATAATACCAAGACATCTACTCCATTAATTAAAAAAATATAATTTTCTTAAAACTTCAGACTTTATGGTGCCCTCTGTTAACTCAACATTTGTATAAATCTCAGTTTCTGTTTCAGATCCTATTCTGAGAAGCATCTCTGACACCTTACTATTGTGTTGATGGCCTTCAGATGATGGCTCTGATTTGTAGTACTAAGTTATGTGCTCTTCAAATCCATTGCAAGTTTTCTCTCAAACTGCAGATTGTTTGACTGACAGTATCACTATTATACACTTATAGTGGGCTCCTGAATAGATTTATAGCATAAAACTAAGCCCTTGAAAATAGATCTTTAAAAATATCACTGGTACCTTTTAAACTTAGATGAGTCATTTGTTCATGCTTTGATATGGAAGAACTACACTCAGTGCAGATTGAGTAGGACTGGAGGACTTAAAAATTGAGTTCTAGTGACACTCTAAGATTAATCTATCACTAACCATACAGTAACTGTCCTAATTCTACCAATAATAGCAACTTCTATATTTTTTGCTTTCTTTTATACCCTCAAATGCAATTTTTAATTTTACAGAATTGTGATCTCATGAAAATAAGATGTATTACTGACTTAGTTCAAAGGGGCATAGTGCAAGGTTTTCACCCTGCTGTATATCAGTTCTCATCTGTTAGTGTTTTCTCATTACATCATCTGCAAGCAGACATGATCCTGCTTCACCAACACAACCCTTGGTACTCAAGGACATCAGTCATCAAACAGATCAACAGCATTTTAAAAAGCTTTTGGGAAACTGGAAAATACTTTCTGAACAGCTAGATTTACAAAAAAAAAGTCTTTCACCACTAGGTATCCTGAAGATTTCAAACTCCCCTTAAAGATGGAGACCTTATAATAGGAAAATTATTACTTGCATAACCTGGAAGCTGAATCACTGTAACTTGTTTTGTTTGTTTGCTTTTTACAGCTTTCAGCACAACCATTAAAAAGATAAATTCAAACCTGTTGTGTTGAAATTTTAGTGTAAATCCACTCATTTCATAGCAGAATTTTAGGTACTAATCCATAAGACTCCTAGAGTTTATATGTGAGACTCAGTTAACAGAGTTTGAGTTACTTTCTATGTCACCAAAACAATAGCAGTGAAGATAAACTGAGACATCTATTATTAAGTATAGCATAGTATGAATGGCAGGGTAATATATTGCCAGAAGAAGTCAGGCTGAGCCTAGGCTTGCTAATATGGAGATCAAAACTGAACCTACCCAGATATAATCTGCATATTAATTCAGCTCATGGAAGGGGACAGGCTACCAGAACTAATTTACATTCACATATGTGGCTGCATTTGGCCCATGCTAACTTATAGGATAAGCATAATGGACCTTCTGAATTATCAGTAAAAGTCTGTGAATATTTTTTATTCGGTATTTGGCAATGTTGGGTTGTTATCAGCAAAAATCTGCAAGTATTTTTTATTCAGTGTTTGGACAATGTTAAGTATGATGGGTTAATGTATTTTAAAAGCATAGTATGTCTTCAGCTATATAAAATAGTTACCAAGTTGAGAAGCTTACGTTAAGCTGTACCTAAACTTGTTTGTAATAACTAGAAATCTTAATTTCAAATTAAAAGCAAATATTACATCCTCTGATGTTCAGCTCCATCTAAGACAAGCCATCTGATCATAGTGCAGATGCTATATCCCTTTATTAACACGTATCTTTCACCTTTTTTGGAAGTACTCATGTAATCTCAGTTTAGGATCACTGTCAGCAACTGTTTTGTGCTCTACATTATGGACCACAAGGGAGGGAGAGCTTTAAAAGAGTTGGATTTCACAGAGCGTATTTTTACCTAGAGGCATTTACCTAGAGGAAATATTTATTTCTGAAACAATATTCCTCATCTTTATTGTTTCATTGGAATCTACAGATTCCTGGAAATAATTAATGACAGTGGGTCTCAAGGAGAGAATCAAAATTATCTAGGGCCTTTATTATGATACATTGTTTCATGACATTTGACAGCGACAACTTCCTTAGATGAATGGGTGTTTTAGGATACTTGTTTTGTGTATTATTTTGCTCTACAAATGACATTCATTTTACTTTTTCCTACAAAGAAACTTACCACTTCTTGAATAGGCTGACAGAATATGAATCATATTCAAGAACTTTTCTGTTCAAAATGCATGCCAACCAAGACACCACTTCATTAAGTACTTTCAATTAGTCTTCCTCCTAGGCTAGTTGTATCTTTTAACTAGCCTTTAAAAAAGATGCCTTTTAAATGCCCTGTAATTAATGTTAATTGGTTTGGTTAGGGCAGAGGAAGACATGCTGACATGATCAATGTCATAACACTCTTTCTCCAGAGGTGAAGGAAATGACCTTTTAAAAGTGATGGTATTTTCCATTCTCTATTTTTATTGTCTTACACCTTCAGATCTCAGGACCTAAGCTGGACCTAAGTACCTGCAGCTCAGTAACCTGGACCTAAACCAAAATGGCCTGACCATCAGTATCCAAAACTAAGATTACCATCTTAAGTAGTTATTACGACTAGTAAAACACAGCTAGAGTTCAACAGTTGAAATACACTCAAATACCAATGCCAAGTCCAGGAATTGAAAGAACTGCATTTAATTTATTATAATAAAATCATTTTGAATGGACTTTTCCACTAGTTTCCTACTCATTATAACTACAATCCTGTACTGCAGAGTTTACTGAGACATAGGATGATGGGGTGTTTGCAGATGTAAAATTACTCTCCTTATTATTATTGCTAGATATATTTCTAAAAGTGTGTACCTGCCAGTTCTTATTGCCATTATATACTTGGAGTGCATAGGTCCTCTCAGATAAAAGCAAAGCTATGTGCTGTTTCCCAGAGACTGAACTTGCCTTCACAGATAGAAATGTTTTTCTTTTTTTTTCTTTTTTTTATTTTTCTCCTCACTAGAGTGGATAGTCAGAGTCATTGTTCAGGTAAAGGTAAAGGTTTGTAGAAAGTCAAAGCAGCACATCTGGGATCAGCTGTTCAGTGGCAGGTCCCCATTCCAAGTGTAGGAGTTTGTGTAGGAGTTACCCTCCTCTCACCTTCATAACTAGAACAGTCAAGACTTCCCTTCTCAAGYGCGTTGGAAACACACCTGCCTGAATAGGAGGTTTTTCTGCTGGTTTGTTGTAGAAAATGGTAATAACTGTCAATAAGCTGACTTCCACAGAGAAAAAGAGAAATCTGTAATTCTTTGTTCTGTATGTGAAAAGTAACAGTTATATACTGTCCTCATAACAGTAGTTTGGCACAAAAACAGCCTAGTTTTGCTGTAGGCATACAGCCAATCATTTTATGCAGGCTAACAATAGCAAATGATTTCATAGGCACAGGATCTGCACTGAGCTCACCCAGAGGCTTGAAGTCATTCACGCAAGCTCTCTGTTCCACTCAGTCCTTTCCCCCTTGTGCCCTTCACTGACATCCAGAACACAAACCATTTTGACTGAATTTGATGTTTATATGAAGTTCTCCCTTGCCTGCAATGTTTGGGTCTTTTTGCCTGATTTTTTTTTTAATGTACGCAGCTAAAAATCAGTATCAAAAATTTGAATTCTGAGACCCGAGATAATCAACATACCTTCCATTTGCCAAATGAGATTAGAAATAGGATTTTTTTTTTTTTCTAAAGTGGCAAGTTAATTTTCTGTGTTCAAGGATATACTACTTGTAAATGTGATTTAGACTTTGGATTTTAGGTGAATATAGGGGAGGTATTAAGTGTCATATTGTGGTGAGTCCCACAGTGAACTGCTAACATTTCTCAGGCTTGACCTGTGGCATCAAGTGAGGTTACTGAAAGATATCCCTTACTCTAAGAAAAGGAATATGATAACTAGAATTTCCCCGCTGTTAAAGCACTGACCCAGGCACTTTGAATTCAAATAGGATACCTGCTGCAAACTGCCTCTACGTGTGTCACTTAGTCCTTCTTTCACCTCTCCCTAACAGTCCAAGGAGCTGCACAGTGCCTGGCTGGAATCACACCCCCGAGGGAATCTTCTCATTGATTTCTTTGGGAACTGGACAGATGCTCCCAGCCAGCTATTTTTTATACTTAATGGGTGTAGACCTCTAGAGTAAAAGGAGACTCCTTTTCTACCATGGGTCTTTGCAAATATGTTTGCCTGTTTGGATTTTGTGTTTCAGTAGTGGAGATGTAAAACACAATGTGTGTCTTACACAGGTGATAATGAACTGAAAATTTCAAATGCTTAAAAAAAGAGTAATGCCAACCTTTTCAAGATTGGCTATCAGATCCAAGCGGAACTTTTTCTTCAAAGCCACATGTGTTGCTGGTGGGAGATGATGGTGTGAGGAGGTTGTTGTTTGTATGTTTGTTTTAAGTGCATGTTCCAATGAGCCTGGAAATACCTAAGTATGACCATTTCCTCCCTTTAGTTTTAAGTGTACTTGCAGTCACATTCCTGCTGATTGTCACATCAGCTATCTGACATGTCTAGTCAAGAATGTTTCTCATTTCAGTGGGATGGCAGTGTCCCTTTTAGGGGACAAAGTAAGCCTTCCAGAAGAATTCTGGTTTTAGCAGATTATAATAATATTTCACAGATGTTTTCTTCCCAATTTAGTTTCTTTGGGTAAATCTATAAAAAACAAGGAACAGTTAGCAATGAACTGTGCCATAGTGTGTCACATCTAAATTGTTTCTTACCTGTTTTTGTGAGAAAGAAAGATTAAAACCATGACTAGATATCCTAAATGCATTTCTAACCTAGATCTGAGGTCAGTCTTAACAAATGGGTATGCTTTATCTCCTCAGATTTTTAGAACTAACCTTTAAGGCTAAGTTGGGGCATTTTGTGTGCTCTCCCTTGACTTCTTCCTTCTCTTTCAGTTAAAGAAAGAAAGAAAGAAAGAAGTGCACTCCCATAGGACACCAACTTTTCCTTTGTAAGTTTTCCTTTTTTGCATACTTCTTGTTTTCCTCTCTTCTCCGCTCCAAGCTTTTCTTTAGTGTCACTTCAACAAGAACATCTTAAAATTAAGGGGAAGAAATTGTTGGGTGAACTGGTGATAATAACTTGTTTTGCTTCCCACAACTTTCCCTGTATTTTAAATTATGCTAGCATGGTGTTTTCATGTTCATATTGCCTTTTGCACAGGTTCAATAGCATTTGTGATATAATTCACCACATTTTCAATAGGTGCTATTTCTTCCCTCCCTATAAAACAGCTCATGCTAGCCCTTTGGAATTACTGTGAAACAGAAAAGTTGTGTTTTCCCAGTATTACCTGGTATGATGATTATTTGCCACAGAATTTAGAACATTTAAATATGTTTTGGGATGTGTTATTCCAGTCTCGTCACTCATACTGAACACTATCAAGATCAAAGGATCAATGATAATCATATAGAGCAGAAGGCTCAAACTGTGATAATTAGCCTTATGGATTGTGAAGCACTCCTGAAAGATGTAGATAGAGACTTGTAGTGTGTCAGAAGGGGAATAAGATTAGATTCCAAGGAAAGTGAAAAGGAAGGAATATATGTGGGTGATTCTTTTTACACCTGTATGATCTACAAAATAGCTAACATATCTATGAAAAAAAGTAAATATATATACCTATGGAAAAAATAACTAATATATTTATGTGTTTTAATTCTATTTAAGAACAAATCATGAATTTGATTTGAACACATTTTATCTGAAAGTTTTGTTCAACTTAGGTTAAATTATCAGCTGTGGACGTGATAAACTTGGCTCAGGTAAAGAAAACAAAGTATGTCAGAGATCTAACTGAGCACCCTTGTTTGAACACTGTGGGACTGCTATGAAGTTTAACAGACTTTGAATCCCATATGCCATGAGTTTTCTCATGCTGCATAGAGATACGTTCTGTCCCTGTCTGAGAAGTATAAGATCTGAGCTTCCACCAGAGATTCTGATAATCCTCTTGGCATCAAAGTACCCAAACCCATTAGGTCTTGGAAATAAGGTTTGCCTTCCCCAGATATTTCCAGGAACCTTGGCTGAAGATGAAATTCTTCCAGCTTTACATTTTACGATTTCAAGAATACATGGAAGATATGCATATTATAGATACAGGCACTTAAGTCACACTTGGAAACAAATTACTGCAAGATTATATGAGAAATATGAAACAAAAATAATAAACAATTAAACAAATTTCCCTGCCTTAGTAATCTCATTTGTCCAAAGTGTTCTGGGATACTTCTGGCAGCAAACTCTGAAGTATCCTCTACATTTCAGGAGTTCTTTAAAATCAAGTATTTTTGTACTTGTCCTCTTTCTCTTGTGTTGGCGGATCCTATAATTAAATCAGAATACCATTCTACCTCCTCTCTACCTGAAGACCATCATTTCCCAAACGCATGAAATCTGTCACTTTCCTTTCCTTTTATTTCACAAAGCTTTCTCTGTGGTTTTGTGAATTTGGCCTATTTTATATTGTTTCTCCAATATCACATGCTTTTGCTGTTGTGTGTCTTATAAATTTTCACTGCTTAAGTTCCAGCCCCACAGAATATAATATCCCTTTGAAATATTGTGATGATCCCTCTGAGAGCAAACTGACTCCTAAGAGCATCACCATTGCCTGATGAGAACACAGAAGTGCTGAGGTCCTTCATTCCTGGCCCAAGAGAGATTTGTTTCAGCTCGTCTCTGCCAATATTGAGTTCCAGATTTGCTGAAACATTCTGTGATAAAACAGTTAAAAAGAACTTCATAGCCTGTATCGGACCTCAAAAGCTGTGCTGGCATATTGTTTGCTGTGGGCGTTTGAAGTTTCAAACAATAATGCTTCATCCTCTTAACTGTTTGGGCTTCACAGAATTTCAGCTGCCCATCATTTATTGTTTCAAAACTTTCCCTCCTGGCATATCTCATTCCTGTCCATTCAAAGTACAAGTTATGCAGCTAGGTTTGCTTTGTATAAGATACTTTCCTGCTTATAAGAAAATCCACTATTTGGAGGAAGAAAATTTTTGCTAGAAATCAGTCTCATTTTTAAACTGACAAGAATTAAATGCTGAAATCACATAATCAATGTCCTGTTGAACTCTGTCTCTTGAAGTCTTTAAATTAAGATGATGAACCTTTCTAAAAGAAATGTTATAACTCCACCAGATGCTATCTATGCTCATATACTGCAATAATAAGTTAAAATGTAAAGTCTTGAGCTAGATGTAAGAATTATGGGGGAAATCTGTCACCTTTACAATTCAAAAGGTTAGGTTAAGTGACCAAAATGTCCAGTCCTGGGGCTGGAAATTGATTACAGAATAAGGATGCCTTGCTGTCTCTTTTTAACTTGGTCAGTCTTTCCTATGATGASAGCAGAAAAGGGGAGTGCAGAAGAGGTCCTCTGCATCATACAAAGAAACCTTTATTTGGAGAGAATCCTGGCTGCTGCTCAGATTGGCCTTAAAGCAGCTTTGCAGCAAAAGTGAATAACTGCAATGCTGAGATATCAATACTGAAGGTATAGTATAGTATATGTAAGAAGGAGCATTTTAAATTCCTCCAGCTTCTTTCCACTATTGATTTTAAGCTTGTCACTTTTTTTAGTTGTATAAATTTATTTTAGTCTTGCCTGACTTCCATAAGTACAATTTTTTAAGTTGCTGAGTACTTATTTCTTCCTTCAGGAAGGCATCCCAGTCTCCTTTTCTTCTCCTTCTTCTTCTTCTTCTTCTTCTTCTTCTTCTTCTTTCTGTGTGTGTGTGTGTGTGTGTGTGTACACAACTGAGGCCTCCTGCAAGAGTAACCAACCATGAAATTCTAGGTTATACTGCAAAGACCTTTTTCCTTGTCCTTTCTAAAGCAGAATTTGTATGCAGAAGAAAATACCTTTACACTCAGAAGAAAAAAAAATCAAAGCTGTATTCCGTTCCCCAGTCTTTAGTTTTCATGTTCATTTTGGAGATGTTGATGGAACCTGTAAACCTGGGCTTTTCTCTATATAAAGGATAGAGTACCCCCAAAGAAGGATTCCAAACTATCATTCAACCACACCGAATCTCTTAGGGACGCAAACATAACTAAACTTGAGGAAAGCAATTGTTAAAGTGAAAGTTGCCTTTCAGAAAAGCCAAAGAATAATGACGAGATGTGCATGATCCACATATTAAGAATGACCAGTCTTTAGAGACAGCAAGGTACAAGATAGATCAGTGACACAATGTTTAAGAAATCTTGTTTTAGAAAGTGGAATGTAGTCAATTTGAAATCCAGTTCTTGATTCTGAGATTATTGTCTGTTACTCAGCTGCTTACTCTTCAACAAAATATTAAAATACTGCAGCTCAAACAGTGCCACAAAGTATATTATGACAATGCTGTAGACTCCTATGCTTAAAAAATACAAGATATCCCTAAGCTGAATTGGTGATATTATCAAGGTTAAGCAATTAAAATGGCAAAATGAGAGAACTGCAGAAGCAGTTGCTGTGCTGTCAAAGGAGAATGTAAATCTGTTTCTTATATTACTAATTTATTTCATATTCAGGATTTAGAATTTACTGAGGAATCTTTTTGTCATGTCATCCATCACAGACTGGCATTAGAGAGATGGAAGATACAAAAATTAAAAATCTTCTTGTTACTGTAAACTAAAGAGCATGAACAACATCCATCAAAGACAGACAGATGGAAGATAAACAAGTGTTATTCAGAGCCAAGTGATCTGTGCTGATTTTCTTTTAAACTTTTATTAAAATGCTCTAGATGCAGATTTACTTTCTTTTGCTCAATATTTATTGTTATTTCTTTTGCCATGGACTGGAAACTGCAAACACTTTGATAAATTAATTATAAAGGTCTGTAATTTTACTCTTGCTTTTATAAACACATCTACAACTTTGCTGAAGTGCTATTTTTCAACTTCTTACCAGTTGAAATCCTTGATGAATTAGCACAGATACAACCTATACCAGCTGTTAAGAAAGATGCTCTTTCTTTGGTGAGTCATAGGACAAGGTATCTGTCAATAGTAGAGGACAGATATTGCACAAGGGACCTGATACAAAGATAGCTACTGCTGGAAAAAATCTTTTCACTGATTCAGTAGACTTTAGATCAAGCTAGAGATGAACTCATGTGTACCTTCAAATTGTAAATATCTGAGCTTTTACTTACAAATAAATACAGCAGTTTATTTGTTAATGGATAGCCTGAATGAAAGGTATATTTCCAAATTAGAGCTAAACTACACATACTCTCAGATTATGCACTGTCAAAGTATATACCAGAATCACCTGTCTTTGTAGACAAAATTGCAAGATGTAACATTTATGATAGCCTTACCACTGGACCTTAGACAGCAAGTGCAAGGAAGTAGTAAGAATTTAAAGAATGTGCTCTGACACATAATGCTCAGTGGGAAACCTCTAACAAAGGAAACCCAAGTGTGTACAAAACAAAAATTCAAAAGGCCTTGCTGAGAGGCAAGTCCAATTGCTCTACCCAACAATTGCATCAACAAAGCTGAAGGGAATGGAGAGGACCTGTTGTGGCTACAGGGGAAAGAATAAAGAAGTGCTCTTGAGGAACTTCAAAACTAAGGCAAAAACAGCTGAAGGAAGAAAATCAGGAGATTTAGGGAGGATGAGATAAAGTCAAAGAGCATGTCTCAAGCTTTTCACATATGAATCTAAAGGGAAGAAAGGGGCCTATCTGAAAATAAAAATTAAGAAAAATCCTAGGAAACTATATTCTTTGTATGCTAGCACAATGTGATATACTTACTGGGGTGGGGGTGGGTGGTGGGGATTTAAAAGATTTAGAATTAGCTTTAACCCAGCAGGAAAATGACCTATGTATCAGCATATGCAGCATGTTGAACTTGGCTTCTCGGTGCAAAGAAGTGATCAGAAAAGCTAATACTTTTTTCTTCTCCTTTATGAGGGGATAGAGAATAATATGAGAAAGGGTATTAGTGTAAGTTGACCTTCATTTTCAGTACAGGGCTGGTTTGCTACTACATTATTACAGTTTTGTGTCAGCAAAACTCCATTAAAATCCTGTACTTTCATAGTGCACAGATAGCCAGCTGCATTACATTTTGTTTGCAGGAAGAGTTCATCTCTCAGCAAAAGTGTATTGGTTGCTGGCATAGCATTCTCTGTGAGAGACTCTTACCTTTGCAATTCTCTGTTCTGCAAGGGCAGAAATAATCCCAGTTGTTCAGCTTTTTGATACACTGTAAAACATGTGGGAAACATCAAAATCTCTCTTTCTGCACTGGGTCCTAGAGCTATGCTAGAATGAATTTTTATCTATTAATCCCATTTAACCTTGTTCATGTAATTTAGGAGTCAGAGGACTCATAGGTTCTTTACTAAGTGTTGAATCACCCTCTGGCAAATCTGTCAACATATGTCAAGGTCCATTTTCAGGCACTTAAGCCAGATGTATAAAGTTAGGTCTATTTGTGATATTGCCACATCAGATTTCCATGTTACTCTTCCCAGACTCTCACAGCTGCAGCAACCCAGCTCCTGATGGTGCAGTTACAGAAGAAGCTGACATCACTCAATGGCTTGCTGCCTCCAAAAGGGTAATATCCTCCTTCCCCACCTCAGCTACTTCCACACTACTGGCTGCACAGCCCATCGCAGCCTTTAGCCAGTTCAGGCACTGTCCACATAGCAGATCAATTCAACTCATTAAATCTGGCAGAAAACAAACTGACAAGGAAAGCAAGCAACTTTCTGTGGTTACAGCAARTGGAATGGGCTTATCAGCACCTTTCCTTCACAGACTCTGATACACATTTGATCTCAAGACACACGCTACAGCTGACACAAGGGATGAGGTGGGATTGCACAGCTAGGAGATAGGGTTGGAAGTGAAAGGGAGGAAGTGGGGAGGAGAGAGGGAAGAGTAGGGGAGGAAGAAGAGGGAGATACCTTTGCAGCAGTACAGAGCAGCTAGGTTGTGCCAGCTGGGTCACTGAGCTGCACTCAGAGATTAACTCTTTTTGATGTCATGTCCAATGACTGTGTTTTCCCTCACTTTCTGTTTTTGATATGGGACCATTCTGGTTCTATAACTACACAGGTAACTCATTTGATCTGCCGTTTAAGTTCCTATTTCCCAATTTTTAAAACACTTGCCTAGCAACAGAAGAAAATCTAAATTGTCCTTGTGTTTAATTACTAATGCCAAACAATACCATTTAACAACAAATACCTCCACTGCCTCCCAAAATTAATGGTATTCATTAGTTTTTGTGAAAATTAAGTTTTACTTTAATTGTGCTATGGGATTTAGAGGAACTACACTGCAGTAACAAATGCCTAACCCAAAGAAACAGAGACAGTTAGAAGTCTGTAGTGAACCTATTAATTTAAAAATAAAATAGAAAAAAGGCTCCTTCTGTTTTTTCAACCTAAACATGCTTAYCTTCTCTGTGAGAGATTTGTTTTGTTCATTTCCCTTGAGACTCTAAAGGCTAACTAGAGAAAAATACCAAAGGCCTGTTTTTACTTATACGTAAACTCAGGCTTTAACTTCCATTTTGTTCTTCACTTTATGCTTATTTGTAGGTGGAGACCTCTCACTAGAGTTAATGAACACCTTAAATTTGAGCTAGCTGGCCTCTCAGAGGTTCTGGCTCAAATGGAAGAGTTCAGTTGTCTTGTACTGCTATCGCAATCACCCTGGGGAGAGTAATTTTGCAAAGTTTTTTTATAGAGTGACCACTGTCACTCAAGTGAGACTAACTTGAGAGGAGTTAGCTTGAGGGTGCAAAACCTTAGTTAGTGTCACTGTGAAGACAAGCAAAGAGCTTAGACAAGAGACTAATCTTGAGATTGCTTTAAATTGTACCAGCTGCTGCGGACCTCAAAGGAGCATTGCAATAGCCAATGATCACCAGATCCCTTCACCAGTATAGCTTAATCTAGACCTACGTCACACTCCAGGGAAACTGGTCTTTCTGAAGGCATTTAATTCTCAGTTTCTTTGATGAAGTTCCCAAACAGTGCTAGCTCTGACTGTGGCTTTTTTGATGGGAAACTTGCCTTCCCTGAAATGAACTCTTATAATCACCACAGTCATTTTACATGTGCTACAGGAGAGACGTCAGACTTTGAAAAATGTTAGTATCTCTTGAAATGAGTTAGATATGGACCAATGAACTACGGATTAAAATCATTCCACATATTGGAGCCAAGTGAGTAATGAATTTTCAGTCAATCAACCAAAATTAAGTTAAAAAAGAGTTAGAAAATTTAGAGCGTGGATTATTTTGCAAATGCCTTTCAAGAAACTAAGTAATGAGTCCCTAATATTGCATGCACTTAGTAGCCTCTTTTCTATCACATCTTTTCGCTGCATTAAGTTGAAGGATAAAATCTACATACAATGGGTACTGGGAATTAGGCAGTTCACAATTTGTCGTTTTAGTTGATTTGGTTATGGGGTTAGAAAGGTACACCCATGGGAATAAGTTGAGAAGACATTTTCCTGCTTTGAAATATTGTTGTGAATATTTGATGAAAATATARAATGTGCCTGCCTGACTAAAGACCATTCTTCAAATTTCAAGAGGTGAGTCCAAATCTAGTTTTCCAGCTTATGAAAGGAACTGATGTATGTTGGTGTCAGATTTCAAATCTGAAGAACATTTTCTAGCATTGAGGGTCTAGGAGTAAATAGAAAATTGGAGCGTGTCTCATATAAAAGGTAATAAAACCACAGAACAAGATACAAGGAAATGAGAATGAAGGAAAGAGTATAAATGAGTTCAAGAGATTCCTAGGATACAATTGTTTCTCAACAAGGAAGAGATTGATGGATATGATGAAAATGTGAGAAGTTGAATTGTGGGAATAAGATAAACCTAGAAAAAAAAGTACATGTGCTGAGCTGCTTGGGCACTTTATATTTCAAAAGTGTCTCATGTTCACTAACCTGTGATAGAATTCTTTATCAGCTTGATTTGATCTTACCGCGGGGTGCACTGTGGCAGACTTTTGCCAGAGCTGCCCATTGCTTCAACGAGAGCTGTTAGCTGGAAAGTGCAATGCTGTCTTTAATTATTTCCCTTGAAATATGGTGCCCTATTGTATGTATTGGGTGATATTTTTAAATAAGACTCAAGCCTTCAAGAAACCCACATGAGGCCAAGATTAACTGAAGCAGTCCTAGGTTTTTGTATGCTGTTTTAGGTGGACATTTTCTCTTTTTCTTTTTCAGGACTTAATGTGGCTTGATTTTCATTTTGGCAGTCAAGATGTCCAGGATTTAGCAACTATTACATCTTTGTTCAAGTCATATCACTACAAACACTACACTGCATATAAAACAGTATTGCATAGCCCATTTTTATCATCCATTTTTAGTTTTCAATTGTAACAACTACTGTTTGAAGACAAGCTTGTAGGTTTGATATTAGACCAATCAGCTGGCAACCTGGCCTTAAAAAAAAAAAAAAAAAGTGCAAAACCCTTTTTGCTGCCCATTGTAAATGGGTGAGTGGTGGAAGTGTACACATTATTTATTCTTTCTCATCTCACTTCCTTTCCTTTTTGAAAGACAACAAGTATGGTTCCTCCTTCTTCCTTCAGTAGGTTCTGATGCTTTAGCTGAGCACTCTCTGCACTGGTAGGAGCCAAGGAAAGAATAAAACTTGCATGTCAAACTACAAAGTTAGAAATCTCAATATATAATGCTGAAAAGTATAGCCTTTTGCTTTTTGAAATATTCTTTGCTTCCTAAACCCACTCCTAATCACTCTAACTGTAATTTTCCAGTGCTGGAACAGCATCAGGCCTGTAAGAACATCACTTATGTCTAATCATATAGACTATATTGTCTGGTTTCAATTGATGTGTTTTTTTTTCTATTCATACACTTTTAAGCTTAGAAACTTCTTGTTTTTTTTTTTTTCTTCAGTTACAGAAATAATAGAGGCCACAGCTAAATCAAGGGAGAAATTTGGCAAATAAAAATGCAGAACACTGTTTGCCAGTGTCTCTACTCTTTAGGTTTGTTTCTTCTGCTTAGTCTGTATCCATGTCCAGTTATACCAACACAGTTCTTGTGTTAAACAAATAAATGAATGTCTGAACCTGGGAAGGTCAAAGAAAGCTTTTTCTTTTTGTTTGCATGTTTGTTTTAACACAAATGTCCCAAGGTTTGCAAATCACCCCAACATTCTGAATCCATTCAGTCTGGCTATTGCATCAGCTCAGTTTCCTGAAAAGACCTTGTAAATATTTTGCAAATTCTGTCTAGAAACATAGAGGGGAAAATGTTCCTCTCATGTTGGACTGAGCACTGTGGCTCTGATCCAAGAAAGCATTTAAGATTAGTTTATCTTTAAGCATAATCCCATTAAGTTAGTGGTATGAGACTAATACTTAAATTTAAGCTCATGTGTGAGTGCTTTGCTGGATCACAGCCAGAGTACCCTGTACCTTACAGGGTACTGAACTCCTTCTCTTTGGCATTGGCCTAAGGCAAGATATATAGAGATGTGTGAATATATGTCCTTTAGAGTAAAGAGGTTAAATACAATATTATTCTCAGGTTTACTTAATATTCCATCTACTAAAAGACATTCTCCTGTTTCTTAAAACTCTTACCAGTTGTACTGAAAGTGAGGACATTACAATTCCAAATCAATCTAACCTAGTCTGTCACTCTCCTTTTCTTTTTTGATCATCCTGAATTTTATAGCTCGGGAGACTCAGGTCAGGCTGGTGTTCTGAATGAAGGTAATTTGCTAACACGCATTTAAATCCCTGCAATGTTCTGCTAACAAAGACTAATGCAATACACAACGGATTCAACACATATCCAGTGCAGGTATTATTTTTAAATTAAAGTACATTTTACGGTTTGGGATAACCTGAGCCATTTGGGTCTGAGTGAATGTCAAGTGCTTCAGGCAGGTACAGTTAAATGAATGCTTCTGATACCTGAATGAGCTTGTTTAAAGCTAGCTTGAATAGTGAGTCCCACTGTTCTCCCTGCAATATGGACATGTCCTGAACATTTTCAGATCAAAAAACACATAATTCACTACAGAAACACTTGAGGTTCGGTTTAGATAGAACCGATTTAATTAAGGACACTCAAATAACCACTATCTGTGGAGGCATATTATTGATTTGATGTGGTATTTAATATGTAGAATGTTCATAACTGTAAGAGTTAGGAACCAAATTTAATTCAATTACACAAACTGAAATTGAAAACTGCTCACAGTTCTCAAAATCGGTTGCCGTCTTTCTCTTGTTTTCTAATGTATGCCAAAAGCGCCCAGTCCACTGTCTCCATCAGGTAAAACAACTAAAAAATCCATAAAAGAAATGAAATTATCACTGAAAATAACATTTTTATTGGCAATATCACAGAATATTTAAAGGTAATCTCAAATCATTCTGATGTGAGTAAGATTGGCTATAAATGCAGATTCACTCAAAAGGTGGTTTTTTTTCCTCCTTTTTCTTTATTTTTTCCCTTAAGTATTTTTGTCAGATTTAAAGTCTATATTCTTTATCTAAATATCAGCCAATCAGACTTGTTATCTGCATAGACTAATGCCACATTCCAATTATTATTTACTTGATTATAAAGCCTGGTTTGATGGGATACAATCACTTTTCTGTTCTCAATTGCCCACTGAATGATGACATTACTCAGAATTCCATTTAGATGATGCAAATGACCTAATCAGTTTGTCTTCTGCCATGGCAATAGCTGAACTGAAATGTCAAAGCAAACTTAGTAAACAAAATCTCCCTTTTATGTAACTGAAATTATGCCATGGGAAGCCCAGTAACATTAGCTATGGAAACTGTTTTATTTCTTTCATTTACATTACATAGATATACACATCCATACTCATACGTATTCACATATACATTTTATATAATGGCATTTCAGGATTTTATATTCTAAACAAGAAGAAAAGAAAATGCACAATAACAGCAACCACACAACAACAGCAAAAGACACTAAGTTAAAACAACAGAAGAGTTATTTTATTTTGATTTCTGCAATAATCTATGCCTTTATGCAAAATTTGGGCAAAGTTTTCAATTAAGCAAATATTTCTCCCTCTAATTAGTCAACTGCTGATCACATTTGTTCCATTTCTTCTATTTATTTTTTTATCTTTATAAAAAGTCTAAGTCAAATGAGATATCAATTAGTATTAGTATAATATTAGTTGAAATAACAATAAACTGTTAGCTTATTAATGACCATAAAAGCTTATGGTTATTTATATTGCTTATTGTGATTATGGATCACACAAATATATCCAAGTTAACTTTTAACTCTACAGCTTGTTAGCAGTGTAGTTTTGGCAGCATTGAGCTGGCTGGGAAACAGCTGCCCATTTCTGCTTATGAGGCCTACGTAGCTGTCACTGAATTTGCTTTGTTGTAGGTACATTTTTTTCCAGTGTTTGAGGTATCTAGTTAAAACATAGACAAATAATAATTACTTGCCCTGCTGTCATATCCTGACTACCATACAGGCTTACACAAAATTATCACCTGAAAGGACAGACTTAGTCTTCCAGTTTGTCTTGGCTACCCAAGACAAGCTTTGGAAAAACTGCTTTTCCAAACACAAATACTTTAAACTCCAACCCAGTCCTAACACACATTGTTTTGGCATCATGGCAAAAAGTCTCGATAAGTATTAGTGTAATGCTGGTAACTAGATTTTCAAACTATTTTACTTTTTTTCTCAGTATCATTCTCAGCTAACTCTAAATGAAATTAAACCATTTTGAGGCAGTTGTTGTGTTGAGGCAGTGCTAATTATGTCATTTCTGTAAGAGGGAGAAGTAAAAGTAACTACCAGTGTCAGCAGTAATTCACCTTAACCCAGCCTGTTTAAATTTCCCACTTCACAACTTGTCTGTATTTTTGATTTTAGGCAGATTCACATGTGCCAAACGACATAATGCTCTTTCCATGCTCTTTCCATCATAAGACCATGTTCCTAATATATTTCATATCTTCTTCTAAGCTGAGAATCAAGAATGAAGTTTGGCAATCTGCAAATGAAGTCATACTTGAGAATCATTCAGGGAAATGAAGAGTATTCAGTCCATTACATTTCTGGCATTACTGTGGCAGATATTTTTCTTTTCTTTGGACAATAAACCTGCAGATATCAGTGTCTCCAAGAAATGTTGTAGATTCTTACTGATAACATTCACTATTGGAGAATCTGTAGATTAGATGTAAGTACATATTGGTGTTGTAGTGCCCTCCTACTGCATGACAGTGAATCATTTTTGAAGTGATGCTGTAAGCAATGCATGCCACAAGGGATAGTCTTACCACACCTTATATCTTCTGTAGTCAAGTGTATGAATCTAAGATGGAGAAGGAAGTTTCAAATTTGAATTAATATCTGAATTCATATTAATTCACATCTGAATTAATTATTTGGCAAGTTCAGTAAACTGGTTAAGTACAGGTGTGAAAATCTAATTTTTAAATTCACCAAAGTTTGTGTTTTGCTTCAAGAATGAAATAAAAGCAAGTAAAGAGGAAGAAATAGTGAGCATAGGCTGCTATACTTAAACCTTCCATCTGGCCATACCTTCTACTTATGGTCGTCATTCCAGATAAATAACCTCCAGTTATGGTCAACAGCCTGAGTTCATAAAACATATTGTATTACTATGTATGTATATGTTTCTGTGCACATACATATATGAAATAATGTTGGTTATCTTCAATACAAAAAGTCATCCAGAAGGATTCTGAAACATTCAAAGCATGATAAAATCCATGAAATGCATTTCACTTGAATTGTATTGTATGGTTTAAAGATGAATATCAGTCTTATAATTGGTTATTGCACCTATATTCTTTTAACATGCTTTTCATTATTTCTTGCCCCCTTTCACTTTCCCTCAGTTAAATCTGAAAGAGGTATAATTAATTCTAATATCCCAGTAAGTCTGCCACAACCACCTTGGGAATCAGATAATAAATGGCCTACAACAGCCAAGCCATGTTATCAACATTATTTTACTGCAGTCTGATATTCCTTGTGGCATTCTAATAAAGATCACTGTATTTCACTCATATAACTCTATTGACAATCAATCCTATACACTCTGGCTTTCTTCTTCCATTTTTTTCTCATTCTGTATTACCATTTGTTACATTCATTCAGATATTCTGTGGTACTGTGGCTATATGAAAGAGTTAAGTTTTTGAAATGAGGAACAAATTTTTTCAAATAAAACCTTGAACACAGTAAAAACAAATCAGTTATCTTGTGTCTATTGACAGGAAATCATAGGTATGTTTTCAACAACTTTAATAATAACTTCATGAATATTTGGAGTCTATCACCAGTTTTGGTTATTCATTTCATATTTGAGACTTAGAAGAAGAGGACACTGGGAATGTAAGGAAACATTTTTCATTATTGAAATAGTTATATATAAATGTCCTTAAAAATATTCTATTCCCTATTTTTGAATAAATACATGGCATATGACAAATTAATCATCATGAGACCTTTGGTCAATCATGACAGGATGAGACTAACACAATGAAGGCCTGAAAATTAATTTTAAATCAGATTGGTTATAGTATAGACGTTTTCTAGATAACGGTGCAGCAGAGGCAAGAAATTACCCCACACAATAGCATCTTTGAAACCTAGAGTCTTGGAATGGTTCCTTCCAAAGAGCAACATGGGAAATCTGGATAAACTTGGATTGCAAAAGGTAGAAAAGATAGATTTATAGCTTAAGAATTTATTGCTGTGATAGTTCAGTACTGATTCAATTTGGTTATTGCATTGGAACAAGCTGGAAGGTGATATAATAAGAATAATAATCTTACTACAGAATTTGTACCCTTTTCATAAGTGGAAGTTCTAGTCAGTCTTACGAAAATGTGGAATGATGTATTTTTTTGCCACTTCAGTTCTGAAGAAAATATTTCTATTAGTTTTCAGAGAGTAAGTTGTAAGCCTTGGATAAACAAAGATTACTTCCGTTCCTAAAGTAGTTCCCACTGCAAATTGCTTCTTTCGTTATCAGCTTGCCTATACTTTGCATTGCACAGTCAATGGCTGGACATCTCTGTAGTTTAACTTAACAGTTCTGCTTTTGTGTTTGCTGACAGAAACATCATGATTTTTATCCCCCCCCCCCCCAAAAAAAAAAAGTTCTATAGTGATTGTACCAGTTTTGTCTGTAGCCTAATGAGACAGATGCTTGACAAAATTGTTGACTCACAAGTGAAAGGTTGCAAGGATAAAACAAGTTAGAAGAGGCACTTCAGTCCCTTGCAGCATCACATCAAGTCCAAGTAATATTGTTTTGTGTGAGAACAAGTTAGATAATACTAAAATTAAGCTATGCACACAGACACTCACATATACACACAACTACACACATGCACTCTTGAAAAAAGTCAATCCCCCAAACCCTTACAGCCTAAACATTACTTCATATAACACAATGAGGGTGCTGTTCTTTGACTAAGCAGTATGTATTCCAAGCCAATAAAGGAGATATTTTAGGCATTTTGGTGGTTTGCTAGGCCTGCTGGGTACCTTGGAAAGGATATTTATTTCTATTAAATCTAAACCATTTAGGTCTTCTGTGCTTTTTACTGGTTCTGTCACATTACTTCCATAGGGTCTGTGTAATTTAAGAATGAACTGGCAAGATTTGATACATATCAGAAAGGGGAATATGCAACCTTTTCACAAAGAAAGGCACTTTTAATACCTAAATGTGATTTTTTACCAAGCTTAAATTCAGTACTAGAAGTTATCAGAGTTAAATATAGCAAATCCTATCARTTAAGATTCATTGTTATTATGTATAAAAGGTCAACAGTCATCTCTAACTTTGTTTCAATATTGTTTAAGCAAGGAAAGATATGGTCACACAAGGCCTCTAAACTGTATTTCTATATACAGTACTGTCATTTCTCTTTTGCAGCATGCAAACAGGATTATAGCTCTGGAAGAATGGAAGAAGGAGCACGTTACATTGCTAGTGTTTTGGTGGACTTGTGCAAAGGTCTGAAAAGTATATTCTGTTTAAGTAAATTTTTATATAATTCTACTTCTGGGAGTGTTATCATTAATACTTTAATCAAAATTGTCAAGAAGAATTTGTCTGTGTAGATATACTAGTGTATTTTTATAAATACAGCAAATTATATAAAGGAAATACTAGGATTTAATTTACTGACTACTCCTGTTACAAACTGACCTGCAATGTCCCAAATCTGTTATTGCATAGCAGAATGATAACCACAGATGAACTTAATGAAAACTAGTCTCATCTTAACTGAGAGCTTTCTTCTTGTTCAATTTCATCGTGTTATCATTCACTTTACTCTAATAAAGTAGATTGTGCAAGTATAAGATCTGATTTGTAGCAAATAATAATTTTGTGTAAATGTTTACTTAGGAAATTGCTAAAATGTATTTAATATTTAAAAATCTTTTATACCTTTGATAGATTTCACCAAATCAAACCAGAAAACCCAATACATAATTAGATTTCCATAATGGGGCCAGCTTTTCAAGTACACTGAAAGAGAAAGAAAACCTCTCCAGTCTATTTTAATTCTTGGCATGAATGCTTTTTAATTTGTGGATTGTTAACCTGACAAACTGGAAAAGCAATGGCTTTTTTTTTTTTTTTTTTTATGTCTCACATCAATCTCTTCCTAGGAAAATTGTGATTGAGCATTCAGATTTGTATACATAGGCTTGAGATTGAACTCTGCTGATGGCAGTGTTTTGCTTCTGTAGGAAGTGTAGGATTATATCACAGCCACAGTGTGCACTGCTACTGAATATGATGTTCACAAATGTCCTTGTAGGATCAGTTGTACAATTTGTGTGTACTGCAATATACTAAAGCTTCCAGACAGATAAGCTTTACAGTGGTGCAACTGAGTCATCCTGCACTTTAACAAATTGATAAAGGGGAACGTGGCTTTCTCTTTATATCCCCGAAGGGAGCGAAGAATGAATAGTTGTGGCTAGTATATATCTCTTAAGCAAGTAATCTAACTGAAAGACTAAGCACATCTAGGCAGACAGTGTGAAGAAAGCTGCTGTTGTGAAAAAAAGAAAAAAGCAGCTCAGTTTGCTTCATGAGGATGATAACACCAGACTTAGGCTATGAAAAAAAAAACAATTAGACTGCAAATTACGCAATTTTTGTTGTTCATTCTGAGATGCAGAATTTCATATCATTGTCCAAAAGGAAAACAAAAAAACAGCTATCCCCACTCCCTGGCTGTATAGGAATGTTTCTAGAAATATGCTTTACAAAGGTATTAAAGAGTTTACCCACTGTTGTTGTTTATTTCCATAGTCATAATTCCCTTTATAACATCATAGTAAATTATTATAATGAGATGGATTTTGCAACACCTTTGTGTGAGGAAAATCTTAAATGCATCCCGGGCTCACAAAAATCTGCAAACCTTTTAGGTCTGAGGTGATGCAAGGACAAAAACGTGATTCCATAGTGGGGAAGAAAAGAAGAGATATGGATACTGATTTTAGTTACCACATGTCTTCATGCTCCTTTCCTGTGTGTGTGGGGGGGGGGAAGAGGGGCGAAGTTTTTGTGTGTTTTTTGTTTTGTTTTGTTTTGTTTTGTTTTACCCCTGTCTTTTAGATTTGGGAACATGAGCCTTCTTGCAGTGAGCCAGGATAAGAGGATAACAGGACCACATTGCTTACCATGTAAAGACCCCAAACCAGTATGCTGAAGCCCTTCCTTGGTTATTCACCCTTACTACTAACTACTGAAGCAAAAGGAGTGAATGGATAAAATCTCTTTTGATCCTGGACAAGCATTAGAAGAACAAAGAGCATCAGTTATGGTAAAACTAGTATGATATTGTGTTTAGAGGCCTATAATTTTTGGCTGAAATTCAAGAGAAAGTTAATACTCCTATTTCCCCTATTTTTGTGGATTTCCAGGTTCTCAGGATGGAAAGAGAGTACATGAATCACTGAATATAGTACTCTGCTGTTACATCATAGACTGCCTTTGATTGATCAAATGGATCAATAATAATTTGGATAAATTGATTTTATTGATCAAAGCAGAACTACCTTGATGCTAGAATAATTCTAAGCTCTAGAATTAATTATAATATAACTAGTGTGGAGAAAAAATATATATATTATCTTCTGATTATTAAGATTGTTCTTCCAATTACCATCCAAATTACTCTCTAATCAATTTTTACCTACCTGATCTTGATTTAAACTAAATCTAATGATAGTGACCATGCAAAGCATAAAATGAGTTGTAGTGTTTTCCGTGTTTTTCTTATAAAGCTGAATTGACAAATTAAGAAAATCTATGGCAATAAACAGGAGAATGATGTTTAATTTATTCACTCTAAAATTCTGATCTGTTAATCATTAAAAAATTGTTTCCCTGTCCCACAACAATTCTGAATTATATGAGGATAAAAGAGAACCATTAAATAAATAAATAAGTAAATAAGACTCAATAATCTTTAAAATATTTAATCAGGTCAATTAATACTTAATTTTAATAACTTAAATCTTATTTTTTTCCTAAAATGAAATAAATTCCCAAACTGAAAGTCATTCTGAACAAATAAACTTGAAAATGTTAAAACAGGCTACATTAATTATATGAAAGGAGGGGGTTTTTTTCTTTCTGTTTAAAACACAGACATTTATGAATATGTATATTTTCTCATCTATTCACATTGCTTTCAATAAAACTCTTCCCCCTCCCAAAAAAATAAATCATTAGAAAATTCCCATTTAGTTGTCATTAGCAATCTCATAAATAGGAACTCTTGCTTTCTGAAGAATAACATTTTAAAATCAACAGTAAAAAGGTAAGCAAGAGAGTTTTGAAGGCTTTGGAATCTATATCCTGACAGTTGCTGAAGGCTATCACTTCTGATGAGATGGATCAAATACAGTCTGTACTGAAGCAAGTGTAAAACATCTTCAGTGAGTCCTGGTTCAGCCTCAGTGAGCCATACTTTAATACTTACTGAGCACTGTTTGCTGCAGAAACAAACAAAGGTCTATAATTTCCTTTATAAACTCTCCTTTTCTTGCTGGGGCCAGAGAAGATCCTGGTACAAGCTATAGTAGCCTTTTTGATTACTGCTTTCATACTCTGGTTTTCCTGAGATGGCTGTGTAAGTTCTATTTAAATATTTGTCACATTGCAGTCAGTGCAGAAATATAATACTTATGTTTCCCCATAATTAGGATCTGACATGAATCATAGGCAAAACTCAGTATCCTTCAACTTCCAGATCTTACACAAGCTACTGAATTTCTCAGCCAGGGTTTGAAGATGTTTTCAAAATCAGGTACTGAAAAATAGAGGGAGCCAAGATTCATAACTGAAAGATAATGACTGAGGCATTCATCTGTGAAGCGTATGTGTGTTTTCAATTAGCTGCAAATGTTCTTTACACCATTCAGCGTATGAGACAGGTTAGTCTGCAAAACCTGCACACCCTTTCAAACAAACAGAGACAGTCTTCAGGACAACATGGATTATTTGCAACTGGAGAAAATACATGAAAAGGTAAAAGTGAGAGGGGGAAAACTAGGAATATACTAGCTATTATGATGCAGTAACAGTAAGGTATAGTGAACCATAGGTCACTTCCAATTATCAATCCTACCCTTTAAATGTGCACAGCACTTTCTCAAAAGTGCAGGACAATTAAATGTAGTGTGCTTTTGATAATCTGTTCCTAATGCCCTAAGCAGGTAGTCATATAATTGATAGTTATTTCTCATCACACTCCACTTACATGAATGAACCAGAAATTAGTGGCATTTATCTCCACCCTACAACACTAATGAATTTCATTATTATCGATACCTATATGACCCCTTCTTATAGATGAGAAAGTTAGGGTTGTGCTACTATTGAGACCAAAGTTTTCTCCCTTGAAAATGAGCAACTCAAGGATGTCAAAAACAAGCCTTAAAGTTTAGAGGGAAGTAAGTTAGATGTGCGAGTAAAAACGAAATGCCATACCTGCTATCTTTGTAAATTCAGCTGTTTCCTGCTGTCATGGAGTTCCTGTTGGATTCCTTTTCTATGTGAGTTTGTGCCTCAGCATTCACTCATTTTGTCTATCATTTATCATTATCAGCACTGGGAGCTAAACTAGCGCCTGTGAGATATGTAGTATGTTTTGGGTGAAAGCTCTCCCTGTTACCTTTAACAATGCCAATTGTTCTATGTATCCATTGTTCTGCACTGGCCTTTGGTAATTAGAAACAACATTCCCAGCTGCAGTGGGAAAGGGTTTTCAATAAATGTTGGGCAGACAGTGACAATACCTACATATACATACTTTTTGAAGCCAATTCCTTTTGAATTTTAAACTATGAGCTACATAGAAAGTTTTAACATTCTTTACTTACAGTGTCTAAATTAGGAGTCTACTCGCAGACTCATACTGCCTAATTTTAGTAGCTGACTGAAGGTATCTAAGTCCATACTTGAGATCTCAGACCTGAGAGGCTCCCACTAGTTGTACCCACATTGCAGATACATTGGTGACATCAATTCCAGCCACACTGCACTTAGGCAAAAACAAATTTTTCATTCAGAAGCTATCTCTATGGCTTTGTGTCCCACTATAGCAACTCCTTCTGGTACAGACTATCCTATCTGCATCGGTCAATCTTCAGAAGTGTTGGGCATGAAGAAACTTTTTGATACATGGAGAGGTCTGAGTCATCTCTCACCCTGCTATCCAAGCAAGCTGTCTGTTGCTGCTGTTACAGCCAGCAAAATAGCTGCGATCTATAACAAGGAGACTACCTCAGGATCTCTGTATTCTCTGTTCTGGAGTCACATTTATCAGAAGCCAAAAAAGTGGAGTAATTTCTCAATTTCTGTTCCTTGACACTGGGAGTTTCTGCAGCCATCCTGGATAGAAGCTGCCAGTACACATTTTGGCAGACAGGATCACAGAGGTGCTGTGTTCCCTTTACCTTCTCAGTGGTAGTCTTGGAAGACAGACTGGCACTCAGTGGTGGGATCGCATTGCTCCTCAGTTATGCATACTTACTTGAATGATTTGGCTAGTAAGATTTGAGTCTTAAAATGAGTCAAGCTAGGGTGGCAGTGGAAATATTGTGCTGAAGCACCTAGCTTGGGCTTACACTCTGATTTGCTCTTCCAGGGAACCTGCCCCTTCCCATTGACACTGTGGAGCTTAATATTATCCTCATTAATGACTGATACCTGATATAGTGGTTGCACTTATAGTTGTACAAAGACACTTACATTGCAGAAGAATCAATCAATAACTGATACTGGACTGTCTTTGTGATTTTTAAAGTTTGAAATTTGATGACGACAGTCAGCAACAATTCTTGCAGGTCCAGAAAAATTAGTCTTTTTTTCTATTTGTTTGTTACTGGTTCCTTTGTAATGTTTCATTATGTGAACAAAATATTTGCTACAACTTGTTCTTATGAGCTGAATTTGTTGTTGACTAAGTGCAGTGGGGAAACCTTGTGATTATTATTTATATGGTTAAATAAGTTAGATAGATAATAAATTTGATAAGTAGGTAGGGACTTATAGAGGGAGAGGGGGAACCATTCCTAAAATTAGATGCTTACAATCACACTATGCTCCAGTGCACTAAGAACTTTAAATCTAGTTGTGAGAATGGTAGCATTATATTTAGAAGTGCCTTTATTATTTCTAAGTAATGTTGGCATTCACCAACTTCATTTAATCTTATGTGTATCTAATACTGCTCCATAAGATGCTGATCTTTGCATAGTAAAATAACTTCTCTGACTTGATGTGCTAATGGGTACTGATATTAGTGGAGAAAATAGAGGACACTCAAGTTTCCAATGCATTCTCAGGCACTGACATAGTTCATGATAGACATGAATAATTTTTCTTTTTGTGTTTTCTATCATAAATCCATTCCAGTGTTTCAATATCCAACAGCTATACAGACCAGAAATTTTTACAATGCATTATTCTCCAAATGAAATAGATGTTTAATATATATTAGGTTTTAGTTTATAGATATATTTGTTGTTCCACAAGATTCATCTGTGGGGAAAAAAAGAAAAAGTTATATTAAGTTGAAACTTCTGGTTTTAATTTCAGTGAAGAATGATCATTTACTTCTAGCTGTTCTTTAATGTGTTTATGTGCTTTCAGAAGTTTTACAATGGATGCAGATGCTGAGAGTATCTACTGAAGGTATTTTGTATATCTGTATTTGAAAAATGTAAAGAACATTTCCTGTAGTTAGGATCAGATTCTGTTTGGTCCATATGAGCATTCACCATCTAATACCAGTCTTCTGACTCTAGTGTNAAGATGGATGGAGCTGCCGGACTAGCTGATTTGAGATTGACTTATGGATTTTTCCTGTCTAGTGCAGATTCAAAGTTCAATTTGCTTTTAAAAAATGTTGCCTTTGGCTATGGTTCATAAAGAATCTGGAACCTGGATTCACTGCCTGAGAACATTCTCTCAGATACTTTTCCTGAAAGAAAGGGTTAGACGTTATACTTCTTTTCTAATGACTGACAGAGAGGAGTGTCATCATTTAATGGTTCTAACATGCAGGTTTTGTTTCTTTCATACTTTAATTTGTACGTATAAATGAGGCAGACATTCTTGAAATTTATATTATACAGCAGTCACCATTTACTAAGCATTTTTTTTCCACTGGTACTATTTATCAGTATCTCCAAAATACGTTTGTATAATAATAACTAAAAGAATATAGAAGCCATGACTGGGACTACTACTAGAATGAAGGATGCTCCTACAAATAGGAAGGAACATCATAGCCTCTGGAAGTTTGCAGAAGAAATGGGCAAGGCAGGGAGATGGGGTTGGGGGGGGAACAAACAAACAACAAAAAAACAGAGTATATGTAATCGTGTCCAAATTACATGGGCTCTGCTACATATGCTAATAAGACCTACACTTTTACTGCTCCTCACATTGTAAATGGGAAGCATAGGGCAGCTTTGTTAACTTACACTGACCTTCAGTCGCTGAGGCTCTTGCAGTCTAAGGGACTACAGTGACAGGAACAAATGGATATTTTCTTGCACATGAATTTATATGTGTTTTCTTTCCTACAACTAGCCCCCAGCACTGTTTTAATTTATAAAGCTGCAGATAGAGGTCTCTCTCTTTTTTTTTTTTCTTTTCTTTTCTTTTTCCTTTTCTTTCCAGAAGTAACAGGTTCACTTCAGACTCACAATGTGATAAAGTCTATTGTTTTAGAGGAGTTTAAGTGATGAGCAGCAAACGCTAAGGGTTTTCACTGGAGAGCTCCCTTGTGTTTCTTTAAGCGAAATGTCAGTTTCAGGGATTTAATATGGGTGGCCGTAGCAGAACAGAAATGCCGGCAAAGAAGAGGAGGGGTATCTGTAACTAGTGATCTAAATTGCAGTGCTGATATTTTTCTCAAATACTTATCAGTAATTTTTAAAAATTCATCATCTTGTTACCCAGAATCTCCCCAGCTGTTTGGTGCGATGGATACTGCAGCTGCCTGCGTGGCAGCCCATATGAGAAAAGATGGCTTGTTGGACTTCCTTACTACCAACAAACAAACAAACCCGCAAAAACACAAGGCGTTTCATCCGCTKCCTTGTCCCAAAGAGGCTGTCAGGCAAGTGCATGGAGAGGTGCTGATCATTGAAGCTATAGACTTTTGGGAGGCTGGATGTCGACTCGAATACTTTACTGTTTTCTTTATGATCTTCAAAGCTAAATGATTACTTTGGCTGCTTGTGGCTTTAAATTTACCCTGTCAGATGAAGGGGCTTGCTTTCTTTATTTTTGTTTTTATTTTTGGTTCAGACCCAAAACTGGTCTGTGAAGTATTCAGAAAAAAAAGAGCAAGCACAGCCTTAGCAAAACTGAGACATGATTTCCCTCACTTAGTTCTTTAATAGAGACATCAATCTCCTTGTCATGGTTTTGTTGCTATACATAAAGAGCAAAACTGTTTTTTTTTTTTTCCCCAAGACTGATTTACTTTTATTCTAGATTGAAGGAAAAAACAAACAAACAAAACCCCCCAGCAAAAGAGGAATTGCAACATACTGCCTCTGAACTGCAACACTAACTGGGATTTGTTGCAGCCAGGAGCATTATGTATTTAAAGGTGCAGTGAGCACTGAATACCCGTTTTCTTGTGCCAGTTGTGGACATCTCACTCCTTGTTTTTTCATTTCTGTTTACTTTCCTAGAGGGTCTATACAAGGCACTGGCCGAGTCTTCCATTTTATATAGCACATTGTATGGGAGACCTGCTACTGCAGCCCATTTAAATATGGTGATGAAAAGAGAATGCCCAGTAACTTACAGTCCTCATAGCTGAGGCTACCTTGGACACAGACATCAAGTCTTGAGAGTAATTATGATTTTATTCTGAGCAGACTCTAAGCTTTCTGCCTTTTCACTGGATTTAATGGCTGCTGGCGCTTTGTTCTTTGTTCTCCTTTTCTTTTCTTTTTCTTTTTCTTTTTTTTTTTGATTTATCCTTGAGAAAATCCAGGATACCCAGCTTCTGCTACCATGCTATGGTTACTTTGAAAGAGGGGTTTTTGGAAACTCCTACCTTATATTCCTCATGGCCCTTTGATTCTAGCTTGTTCTTTTCCAGTTTTGTCACCAAGTAACTGCTCTGATAACCCTTAAAATTCATGGAAATCCTCATACTGAAATCTTGCCAAGTCCTAACAGAATTCTGATTTTTCTCTGTTTCCTTTTTTTTTAATTACTTTTCAATAAGTTTAGAAATCACTAGTAATTATCTATGCATAAATAGCACATAAGTTCAAACAGCTGGGCTTCTACAGCAGCTGTGTTTGTCCATATGAAACCTGCATATGAAAACACCATTTTAAAAGTTTCTTGCTCTTCTTATAATGATTAATGGGATATGCTGTTTGACAGTTGTAGATAAGTTTGCTTCTATGCTTAAAATTCAGAGCTAGTTTTACTGCAGTGCTGTTTATACAATAAATACTTTTACAAGGTTTTTCATATTTTTTTTTCTTTCCTAGCTCGTCCCAAATTTAAAAATCCTTTTAAAAATTTAAATCCACTACAACCAGTGGTGGACTAAAAATTAAATTGATGTTTAATTTAATTTTAGTTTATTTAATAAATGTCTAATCTGTGAACTTCTAAGCAAGCATTTGCTACATAGGGCTTTTTGCATAGTAAGATATTTAGGCTAAAGCTGAATATTTCCCTTTCAGAAAAAATACAATAGAAATTTCAATGCGAGGGCTCAGATCCTATTTTATGCACATTAAACATGACAAATAATACTGACTTTGAAAGAAAATGAAATCACCATTTGACTTTATTTTGAATAATGGTAATAGAATTAATGGTCAGGACTGTGAAGACTCTGAGATGTATTTCCTGGATTCCATTGTTTTAAAATTTTCAGATATGATCCTCCCATGTTAAGTAACTGATGCTTTAATATTCAGTTACATTTCTAAACATGCTAAACAATAGACATATTAAAGAAAAAAAAATCTACCCTGTTTATCATCCATGAAAAAGAAATAATACTACTCTTCTTGAATATGGTCTTAGAATATTTCAAGGCTGATGTTTTACTTTGATGTAGCCAAATGGAAGAGTCTTAGTCAAAAATTACTTTGTGGCTAGTCCTGATCTTCCAAAACAATTAAATACCACAGCTTTTAAGGAAGGAGCAGCTAACTTATAGATGCCTTATCACCTACAGCTTGAGTTAAATCCTTTGTTGTATTGGGAAAGTATTAGATTTCCAACTGAGAAAATCTTTTTGCCTTCATTTTATGAAATTCCATACTTCCAGTTAACAGCTAAAATATATATACATATATACACACATATATATTTAAATCTAGTCCTTTGCATGCTTTAAATTAACTTCTACTTCATTCTTCTATCTTGGTACTTCTTTTTAACTTTCCTGTAGCTTGGGGTCGGTAACTGTTCAATGCCTAAGGTTCTAGGAAGACTTCTGTTTTCCTTAGTGGGCCTCCAGAAGACTGTGCGTAACAACTGCTTAAAACACTGCCTGAACAAATTCCATAACTCTCTGGATTAAGATCTAGAGAGCAAATCTTTCCCTTCTGTTCTCATTGTGGGGAATTCAATCCACTACCAAAAGTCCAGGAGAGGTGTAAGGGGAACTGAGGAAGCATCCTTTTGCTTCCATGAAATTTAATGCAATATTCAAAGAGTATCAGATTTATTACTTGCATGAAAACCATGGCAGAGCTGCTAGAAAAAGCAGACATTAAAGTCCAAACTTCATTCTGATCCAGACACCTGTCAAGCACCCTGCAACTCTGAGGTTTTGGTATGACTATGCTAGGTCTGTCCATGATAATCTTTGAAACCAATTACAAAATTCTCTGATGGGGCTTAAAGTTTCTGCAAGAGATGAAAATATGACCACTAAAATATACATTCCTAACATTTTAATTACAGGTTTTTGGGTTTTTTTTCCTTATTCCAAAGACCAGTGATGAACCATTGACAACTCTAAGCAATAGTTTTGATGCTGCTTTGGAATTTCCCTGTTTTAACAAGACTTACTTTTTATGTTTAGGCTTCCTTATTTCGGAACACAAATTTGACTAGGGATGTGTCCTCTTCAGAAGTGGTACAAAGCTGGTGTGATGAAAATCCCTGAAGGACCTTTTCTGTTAAGAAATGAAAAAAATTAAATGATACCCAGTGTACCTTAAACTCTTGCAGAATCTTCTTCTGTAGGTGTAAGCAGCATGGTTTTGAGTTTACAATTCCTTTGCATGGAAAATTCAATAACCAGAGAGTTCAGAGAAAGTAGCCATAGCATAGTGTACTATGTTGTGGTGTTACGTAGCTACAGCACAAGTTTTGTTCTGTTGAATTTCATTGGCCTTTCACCCTCCTTTCTGTCTTTTCCTTCACTTGATGTTAATCACAATTTCACTAACCCTGGTTATTACTGGTAAGATAATGTGATACTCACTTTTTTTCTCTCTTTCTTTTTCTTTTTCTTTCCCCTTTTTCTTTTCATGTCTTTTTCTTTTTCTTTTCATCTCCTTTTCATTTTCTTCCCCCTTTCTTTTCCTCCCTTCCCTTCCTTTATCTTTCTCTTCTCTCCTCTCCTCTCCTCTCCTCTCTTCTTTTTCTTTTTCTTTTTCTTTTTCTTTTTCTTTTTCTTTTTCTTTTTCTTTTTCTTCTTTCCTAGTCACCGCTTAGAGCAACGGAAGATATGGATATATAAGCAAGACTGTTTGGTCCACAGCTGCTGCTATTCTTGTTTATAGATAATGCTGCCAAACTGACTAGAAATTCCTGTCATGTGTGTGGGTTCCACTGAACTGAACACTGTCTAAATGCACTTAAAAAGATGGTCACATAACAAAAGTATGGTATAATACACTGTGATAATTTTTACAGTTACTGTGACATTCTTCAGGTCCGTTTGTGAACTATCTATCTGTAATCCTGCATAGTCCACTTGAAATCTATCTCCTGTTGGAGAATGTTCCTGGGTAACAGAAATATCAGCCTCACATTTTAAGAATTTAGAAGAACTGAATGATTTTCCAGAATGATAAAAGGTTGAGAAAGAGATAGAAATAGAACTCAACTGCCAGGTCCCTTACATTGTAATTTCAATTATTAGGCTATAGGTAATATATTTGTAGCTAAGACTTTGTTAGTCAGAAGAAAAAAAAAGTTTTTTTTCAGGTTTTAAGGTGATATACCTAAATGAAGATATATTCTCACTTTTTTTGTTTATATCCCCCTGTTTTGTTTCCTAGGAAATGAGGCTGAATGCATGGAATGGAAGCTGATGCACAGCTGAAGATAAGATGTCTGCAGTGTCTGTTAGAGAATAAGCTTTTTGTCCTTCAGCCTCAAATTCTTAAAAAGCATAATGTATCCTGCAGAAATGGTGTTCTGCTTGCTCTAATTATGTTTTCTTCTAGTTTACAAATGCTATCACTTCATGCATATCTCCTAAATTACAACTGTTATAAACCACTAAAAAGTTTAATTGCCTCATAGCAAGTTGACTGTGTTGTCCTATTAATATCTTCCAATATTTCCAGAAAGATTTCCACATTTCTTTGTTTATATAGACTTTAGGAGTTACAAGGTTGTCCATAACTGTAGTTTAACTTTCTATGCTGTGCAAGTTGTTCCAAAGTTCCTTCCTTTCCCTGAGCTTCCTAAACTTTGGGTCTCTATTCTTTAAATGAAAAATGCCTCATTTTTTCAATATTGCTCAGACATTGGTTCAGCACCTAAGACTCAACAGAGAAATATGAGTGAAAACAAACTTATTTTCAGTTGTGGGTGACCTTCTTTTCTGATCAGTCTGTTTCGTGACAGAGAGCAAAAAAGGTTGACATCACTTCCACGAAAAGAACTGATAATTCTTAGTTTCTGTACAACTAATTGCGGTTGCATAAACAGACAGAGCCTGGTTTTGGAAAACAAGTGTTTAAAAGAAAGCATTGCATTTTGCTTTTTATGAATCATTTGCCTAACTGCACTTTTTTTTTTTTTCTGCATTAACATTTGTAGAAAAATGGCCCTTGCTAATTCTCTTAGTGAAAGAACGACAAGCTGATTACTTCTTCAGCCGTAGTTGATTTCTCTGGGGGGGTGGAGGAAATGGGGCATATATGTATTTTCTGTGCTGCAAAGCAGATTTTCTGGCTTCTTGTGGGTTTCCCTGCTTACAAAAATAGGTTATGTTTTGGGTTTGTTTTATATTATTATTATTTCTGAGGCCATCCTTATTTTCTAGTGTTGATATTTTTCCTCTGCAATTCCGAAGCAATGGTAGATTGCTTTTCTGGGTTAGATAATATAATCAAACAGATCAGTGTCTTAAGGAATATTATCATCTCAAAAATTGCTTCTGTTTGAAAATGTTGTGCTTGCTATTGTTATAACTTGCAAGAAGCAGACCAGGAAAGAGATCAGAGGATAATTTTTTTTCCCACTTTGTTTATTCTGTGCGTTTCATAGCACTTTATCAATTTCAGTTTCCCATGTAATATCAGTTAGTCGTATTTCCTTGCTTATCTGACTCTTTCATACTGGAAGGAGTATTATTTTAGCAGGAAATTATTCCTGTAAAATTGCAAAACCAGAATGAGAAATTAACTAGCACATACAATACCAGAAATTATTTTTATGTATTTTTTTTTAACTGGGCGAGTTTCAGTTTTACAGTGCTTTATTAAGGAAGAAAGTTTTTGGAATTTTCAGTGAGAATAAATTGTTCCTTATTTCCTATGTTCTTATTTAAAGTTACTCTCTTCCTCTGAAACAACGTTTCATGAAAGACTCAATACTTCCTACATAGAGAGAATGTAAATGTGTGTACATGCACATATATTACCTAGCTATATATAATTACATATATATATCTCTAATAGAAATCTTGATATTAAATTCCTATAAACCTATACATTTTAATATTTAATGTAAAAGTTTGCACCTCCTTAATGTGCAGTAACTCCACCAAAATCAAGGCATCCTGACATGCATAAAATTACAAGTGGATGCATTTGCTAGAAATGATCCTTATTTTCACACTATGGTAGGATATTCTAAACACCATTCTCAATACAAAAGTTGCATGTATTTAAAACTCTCTATTACTACTTGACTGGGCATCTAAATCCCAATAATTTTAATAAGCAAAAATGCCTACATCTTTCAGTCATAATGACTAAAGAGAATGCTTCCTTCCCACCCTCTTTCTCAATTAAGAGTGTTTCCAGTTCTCATTTTTCTAAATTATCATTAGAATCCAAATCAATTTATTTCTTCTATAGTTAGAGAGCGGGAGTAGCCTCATACATAAATTCTCCTGTATCAAATCCAGCTTCAACTTTGTGAAGCCATCTAGTGGTCCTCCAATTTGTCAGATGATTGTGAATTTATCATGAAGGATTCAACATATCTGGGAGAGTCCTTCTTCCATAAGTTCAAAAGAACAATCAAAGCATGATCAGGTGAAACGGAGGGAAAGCTCTTTAGGAAAGATTGCAAGTCTCCCCACAAAAGCACCTAAATGATAGACAGAAAACTCTACCATATACTGAAGGAAAGAAATTAAGAGCTCATTTTCACTGGAAAACAGAAAGAATATAAGACCTACTGTAAAACAGAAGGCAGTAGTTCTGCAGAGAGGCAGGGGATAGAAGCTGAGAAGGATTTATCCTGAATCAGACCAAATTTATTTCATCTGAGGCAACTGATAAACTCTGAACATGACTTGCCTATGATCATATTTAACTTGTTTTTTAAATTAATTTCTGATTTTATGCAAATATTGAAGACACCAGTGTTAAGAGCAGTAATTTAAACATTCAAAACTAGGCTGACGCGCTTCTGCTTGAATGATATTTTAGAATTCAACAGTGCTGGGAAACATATGCTGAAAATTAAGTCAAACAAAAATGTTTATCAGTGCTTCCATTTGGACATATGTTGTTTCTGTTTAAAACTCCCTTTTCTGTTTAGATACAATCTATAATGGAATAGGAGTTCAGAAGTAGTAAGCATTTAAAGAAGGTTGCTGGATTTAGATTCCCACTTTCAAGGAAATGTGTGTTTAGTCCACAATTCATGCACAATTAGTGCATCACACTGGTCAAGCTACTTCATTTTTATTCACTTTAAGTGAATTACTCATAAAGAGCAGTGTACATTCTCAATCTTAAACACTATACAATGTGGCTTGTCAAATGCCATTGACACTCGTAAAATTAAAGAATACTGAAGCCAATATCTAACTATGCTTATCTTAGACACATGTAAGAAAAAAAAAGAAAAAAAAAGTTTTCTCTAGAAAGATATGACACATGAGATTATGAAATAAAGGTAAGCAAAACAAGCTCAGAAATTCTAATATTTCTGAAAATGAAATTTCCATTTAGATCTAAGTGCTTTATAAATATCAATAGACTGGAGCCCTCAGCTGGAATGAAATAATACAGGGTGAATGATGCAAGGACAAAGCTAAGGTCACTCGTGTTCATATGAAGCTGTGGTATACTGAGCCTTTGCACCCATTTTACTCTTATTATTATTATTTACTCTTATTTACTAATATTCCCAAAAATATTTTCTGAAGGTGAAATTCAGCAAATGTAAACTTATGATTGCAAGTAAAGCTTCAATTCTTTCTTATTTATGTGAGTTTTTCTCTTGTCACRTGTTTAGCGTAGAACTAATGGAGGAGAGGAGGGGTAAGCTGTCAAAACATTTTCAGTGATCAGAAATTTTGTTCATAGATGTTCTTGAAAAAATGTATTCACTTACTCCTGCCAGAAGAGAGCTTAGGTTTAATAAACACTTCCATTTGTTTGAACTGCTCAAATATCTAAATGTACAGAATTAACACATAACAGCCAGCTTCTCAGGAATCAAAGTATTTTTTTTCCAGTGGATTGCAGATGCACCTGCATGGCATCTTGCAGTGCTTTTTGTTGAACAGAAGCCAGAATGTAAGTACACACTGAGATTTCAGTGCTTTATAAGATACAGTAAGAGGATAAAAATATTTGAAAATAAGACACTTTATTTTCCTAAGAATTCTGCTGTAGATAAAAAGGAACTATCAATAACAACAACAAAAAAGGAAATACAGAGGTACACCCTAAATTCCACAATTCTAAAGAGTGTAGATATATTCAAGGGTGAAGTGTCTCTTTTTTCCATTCTGCGCTCTGCTTTGTCTTTTTCTGTTTTTTTTCTTCAAATTGCATCAGCAGATGGTGTATTATATACATAATATTTTAAAAAGAAATGTCTAGGGAGTGAGCGGTATAAGTGCTGTTCATTACTTAGCCTAAAGGAGACAAAAACGATGATTTGTGGATGTTGCAACTGCTGTACTATTTATTCAGGTTTGAAGGGAGAGATAATATCTGTTGTTAAACCAATTGATACTGCTGGTGCAGAAAAGTCAAAAAACGTTTATGGGGTGGCTCTCAAGCTCTCTTCTTTGGGTAGCAGAAATACAGGACACAGTGTCCTAGTAATTATCCAACAGCAGTACCAAAGCTGTGACAGAGCATATGTAGGTCATCTTATTTAGGAACCAGAAACGAAGGACCCAACATTCTCAGTGAATTGCATTGTTAAAAGATACAGCCTCACAGGGTAACAGTGAGTCTAATTCCTCTCCCTGGTTTTATGAGGAAATCATTTTTATCTCTTCATCATGTTGACCTACTCGTCCTTTGGTCTCACAGTTTATCCGTTCTGGAACAAAATTACAACCCCGTTAAACAGTGTAGTCATATTCTAACTGTGCAAGTAGAATTCACTATGGAATACTGTAGACTGTTATCTAAAGTCATTGTTTCATTTAATGGCCAGTTATAAAATATTATTAAACACATCCTTTGATTAAACTTTGATAGGAAAAACATTGTAAAGATATGTACAAACAATATATATTTTATGATTATTAAGAATCTATATGGACTTCTTTACTTTCATAAATCTTGCTAAATGTTTGGTGTGTGTATATATATGTATATGTGTGTATGTATATATGTATATATGTGTGTATATAAATGTGTGTGTGTATATATATATATATATTTTTCCCCTGAATATATAATAAATGAATGCAGCTCCATTAAGATAACTGGTTTCTGTAAATACTTGAGGTAATCCCACTGTCTGGGCACTCCTTGAAAATCCTGTGCTGTAATATTTATACTAAACTATTTTCTTGTGTGTTGTAAAGACCTCATTGATTACAGCCAAAAGAATCTCATAATGTCAAGATTGAAGTTCAATTGTCTGAACACTCTCTCAACATATAAATGATTATCTGCAGTTAAGTGAGGGTACTCGAACAGAGATCTCAAAACATTCTTAATATTCCTTAGTCCTGGTTAGAAACTAGATTATGAATTTCTACTTCTTTTTAATCCAGGAAATACAGAGATTGAAAGACTGAAGTAGAAACTATCCCAGAAGTTTGACTTATGTTTTCATAAAATTTGGGAATGCTTCCTAATCTCTCTGTATTGCTCTCCTTCCATCTTGTAAATGGTATACTTCAAAATTCAGTATAATATACTCCTGCCCCACAGCCAAATTAGAAGTTTTAGGATACCTAAGCTAACAAGTAATCAGAAATTTTGCTAATACTTGAATGCCTGTTCAGTAAGCTGTAAATTTCTGTTAGATGGTATTTTGTTATATAAACTTATATCAATAATCTCACAAAATTTTAGCTTGCATCCTAAATTCATATAATTTAATACAGATAAGGCAGCTGTCTTCTTGGCTGACATAATAGAGCGAAGGTGAAAATAATCTTCCAGTGAAGGGCTACAAAGATGATTAGGGGACTGGAATATCTCTCTTATGAGGAAAGACTGAGAGAGCTGGGCCTGTTTAGCCTGGAGAAGAGAAGGCTGAGAGGAGATCTTATCAACGTGTACAAGTATCTGAAGGGAGGGTGTCAAGAGGATGGAGCCAGACTCTTTTCAGTGGTGCCCAGCGACAGGACGCGAGGCAACGGGCACAAACTGAAACACAGACACTTCCATCTGAACATGAGGAAAAACCTCTTCACTGTGAGGGTGACAGAGCACTGGCACAGGTTGCCCAGAGAGGTTGTGGAGTCTCCTTCTCTGGAGGTATTTAAAACCCGCCTGGAGGCGATCCTGTGCAACGTGCTCTAGGTGACCCTGCTTGAACAGGGGGGGTTGGACTAGATGATCTGCAGAGGTCCCTTCCAACCTCAACCATTCTGTGATTCTGTAATAGGAACTGAACCAATGAAACCCAGAGCTAAAAGCATTAGTTTTTAGTATAATATACTACAGTTTTAGTAAAATAGTCATTATGCTATAACCAGGGTCTGATATAATAACTCATATTCTCTATGTAATGGCTCAGAAGGGGAGTTTATAATGTACTCTCCCCAATGGATTACATACTTTCATTGCTGAAAACAAGCTCATCTGTGGCTCACAACAGTCAGAACTTCTCCAAAGCCACATCTATTTAACAGATGCATTGTTGCTTGATATAATACATGACGAAGACTTTCAGATGTAATATCCTGCACCTAATTTACGCTGAAGTAATCATGTTCTTTTAAGGATTGGCACAGACAGATATTTATAAAACACACTCCTCACTAGGGTAAGTATATAACAGAATCACTCAAAATGTTTTTTTTTTTTTTTACTGTTTTTATTCTGTAGACCACTTCATGGTTTTCATAGACCACTAGTCTATGGAAAAAAAAAATCATCAAATTTTATTCTGCAAACATCTAGTATCCCACAAAATTTGTTCACAAAAACTATCAACACAATATCTTGAATATCACAGCTACAGTGAAACAACTAAAAAAACCCCATAATTTATTTTAAAACATTTTCTTCAAAATATTTTACAACATTTGTATTTACAAATCTGTGCTTGAATATGGACATATTAAGTAAATTTATTAATCTGGTATTGAACTTACAATTAAAGAGCCAGAATAGAAAAAAAATAATAATTATATACCAAGGAATAGATAATTAAATTAACAGACTGTAGAATACATTTGTAAATATATAAAACAAAATATCTATTTTTATTCCTTATTAAGGAACATTTAGGAAAAAAAAAACCCAAAAACCTCATTTGGGACTCCAGTATAAAAACAAGAAGAAACAAAACAAGTTGTTAACCAAATATTTTATTGCCTTAAAAAAAGTGATAATAATAATTAGAAATAGAACTAAAGTACATTGTGTGCAATAAAATAGCAAGGAAGAGGTGTAAACCCTATGAATGATCTTTTTATATTTTTTTATTAACCAACTTGTCTTTAACCTTTCAAGAAACAATTTCATGAATGGATCCATGAATCCTCTGTGTCACATGCAAGGGAGCCTCAAATACCCAAACTACAGAATTTTCCACTAACTTTTAGTCAGTTCAGAAACTGCTAATTTTAGTATTGATGTGTAGCAGCTCCACTGTGTCTTGTAATGTACTTCTGCACTTGTGAACTTAGGTGTGTACACGCAGATGTCCACAGTTGTGCTAGGTGTACACTTCCATTACAACTGGTGTATATGTAGGTAGTTCTGTCAAAGGAGCTTAGATCACTGATCTGACCATGAGTAAGTGCTAAACATAGGTACCCAGTGACATTTGTGGTACTTGAGGATACCGAAGGTGATATGCATATTAAGATGAAAAATAGGATTTAGATAAGGCTAATATCTTTCAGACAAGTAATTAGAAGGTAAGCAGGATACAACACCTAAAATAATGTTAAATACTTGTTCCTCCTGGCCTCCAGCTGTCTTCTAAAAAATGGAGAATAGTTCACCAACGACTATAATAGGAGCTTAGATGCTTATTGCAAATGTGGGAACCTATATGTAGATACCTAAATTTATGAGACTAAATCTGTTGATTTAATGAATCCATTGGATTCAACCTTGATTTTACGACTGCAAAAGAGTGTCATGGGTTAGACAGAGGATTCAGTGGCCCCTGCGGGGCTCTCTGAGGTCATGAGGTACTCCCTTCCCTGGCTAGTAAACCTGGGAAGAGGTCTTTTCTTACTGAAACTGATGTGTTTAGTTTTATCTCTGGAAGAGCTTTCAGAGCCAGCTCAAGGAAATTCTTCTTTCAGGAAGTAATCTACTGCAGTGGAGACTAGTTATACTTTGCAGTTATACAAGGAAGATGAGGAATTAGTTTCAGAAAAAAGGGGAAAAAAATCTTGTTTAGAAAACAGAAGAAGATCCTAAGAAAACATCAAAATTGTGAAGGCTTGTTTATGGCACTTATAGCTCCATCATTTTTTTGCAGACTTAACTGCAGGGTGCTCACCTCCTGTTCTGATATATGATTATAGAAAAATGTTATCAAGGCACAGGTCAGCGATGTGGACAGCATAGATGTTGGTTTGGGGCTTATGGTTTTGTTTGTTTGCTTTTGAAAAATTATCCCCAAAATGAACCTGAAACCTCTGATTTAGTGACATAAGGGAGAAACTTAGCCTTATACCCTTGCGGAAACAAAGTTTATGATGTCACACTATAAAGTCCATCTCCTTGGTTAGGTACAGACTCTCTAATGGTTTCCTCTATATTCAAAAAGCACCACTGTCTTTCCAAAAAATCCCAGGTTTTGAAAATGAATTGCTGGAATTTCACTTTCTGTGAGCATTAAATTCCTAAAACAAATCCAGGTGATAAAATGTGGTTGCAGCAGACTGATAATGACTGACTCATTTTCCTCAAGTAATCTTCAATAGATTTCTTCCTTTTTACCATCTGTGTGCAATGAGATAGCTCACTTTTCTTTAATTCAAACAAATTCACCTTTTCAGGAAGATTACTTCATTCTCAGTTATTTTCACTGGCTCAGTGGCTGCTTTTACCTTTTTAACAACCTGCTTTTCTATGAAAATAAGACCTGTGCAGACCTGTGACAAGTCACACGAGCTGCCTGCTCCCTCCCCTTCTCACACCATAATAACATTTGAACTCACTGATTAATTGAAGCCTAATTAGAGAGAGAGGTAGAGCTCTTAATGCTCTATTCCTAACTATTAAACTCCTAGCCATGGCTAGGAGTCTGTGGCTGTGTTTAAGCTTATTTGATGAGATAGACCACCAGCCGGGATCCCTTGAACATGCATCCCAGTGCCTGAATTTTCCTTCTCTGGAATTTAAGGAAAGCTTCTGTGACTTTTTCCTTACCTTTCCTCATTCCCCCCTGCCTTCCCCCCCCCCCCCCTTGTTAAACTATTTTGCAGTGCCATGTCTGACAATTAGAAAGAATTGTATCTATGCCTATGGAAGTCATAGATACAAGTACACACTTGTGTATTATGTGAACAATAGGGATCTTAGTACCACTTGAAAATCAGTGAACATCAACATGACATGATGAAAAACTTTTACCATTTTATTTCTAGTGACTACTAATAAATGAAGAGGGACTGCAGCTCAACTTTCAGAGCTGAGGTAGACCTGGCAGGAGACAAACAGTTTAATTAGATTTTTGCCTGTACTTTCAGAATGTTTGATATGAAAATTGCTGAGAAAGGCAGTAAAAATATGACCCCTTTAAGCCATTTGTGAGTCCTTCTAAAAAACAGCAGTGGGATATATGTCCTACAGGCAATAACATTTGTAAATGGCTTCTGTGAGAACTGTTCATAAATAAAATGGGTAGAGTTCAGAATAAAAATGATAAAAATGACATTTTTTTTTCTCACTGAACTTGCCAGTTGGAGGGAAGGATCCCCTAGTGGGCTGTCTCTAATAATGAGAATATGGAGGTAAACGTTAATGAGAATAAATGTATTGGGAGCTTTTTGGAGGTTTTTAGTGCCAATAGATAATCTGCAGTCTTCCTTAACTGCAGGGAAAAAGGGATTCAGATCGATGGGGGAAAAAAAAAGACTTGAAAATGTGGAACTCTGTTTCATGCTTTAAGTTCCCAGATGACCGTGCTGGGAAAAGGAAAGCTGGCACAATAGATAATAAAAAATACAACCTCAAGAGGGCAAGCATTTATCCTTTACAATAATCAGAAAGTATGGGCAAGAAATTTTCAACAATAAAATTAAATATAGAGCTATTGAAAAATCAGATAAGGTCTTAGAGTTTATGGCAGTGACCCTATTTCTTTTATAATAACATTTGGAAGCTACTCTGTGCTTAAATCTGATAAGTGATTCTTTGTACGTTACAAAGTTTCAGTGTCCACATGCACAAGCCCAAAGGGACAATAGTAGTTGGAGTGATACAATTTTTATACTGTATTAATCTCAGGCACAGATGAAGTTAGGATTTAAATCACGTCTAGTAAGATAAAACTTTCAAGAGCTCTGAGTTTCATTCCCCCAGGTTTTTCTCCTTTGTCACACAGTATGTAAAACCAGAACTTCGAAGAGTTAAACAAGCCTGGAGTAAAAAGTTGAGTAATATTATACCCAGCTGGATTTCCAAAGAGCTTTGAGTGGATTTTGTTCTATGAAAAACAGTCACCAGAGGCAGATGTAAAAAGCTTAAATGAAAGTAACTAATAGGACTTAGAGCTGGAAGACCATAGCTGTCAAAAAGAGAGAATATAACTGTCATAAGGACATAACTGGGACAATGTAATTTTCAATATCTGTCTATTTCCAAAACAATTTTTCCCTCTCTGTTGACTTCTATTCTGAAATGTTCTCCTCCCCAAAAAAGGGGTGTGTGAAATATATATATGTATATGTAAACATGCTTATCTATATGAATGTACTAAAAATGTTTCACTGTTATAAACATTTAGCACTTATAAGTAATACATTTAAATATTAGGTCCTATGATATGTTTCCATGAAATGTGCCATTTTTTATATTTAGCTATGAGATCCTGGGTCCCGGTCTACCTTGAAAAATGTGGTTGGCATCATTTTTCCTGGTACTTCAGTTTTTCTTATATCCCAGTATAAATTTGGTTCTAGCAGGTAAAGGTCAACTTTCCTGTAACCAAAATAAGACTATGTTCCCAATATCACATTCAACTGGACATAAAGTTCATCAAAATGCTAGGCTGGTTTAAATACCTCCCTTCCTGCAACTTGCCACTAAAAAAAGGAAAAAAAATCCCTCTCAGAAAAAGAAAAAAAGAAGAAGAAGAAGAAGAAGAAGAAGAAAAGAACATATCTGAGGTACAGTCCAAACAAATGTTTTCAACATGTTTAAGCTGAAATTTGTGTGTTCTGCTTCAAAATAGAAACATAGGGGATTTATTTGTTTGTCTTTCTGGGGGGAAGGGAGAGGGGAGTAACTTTATTTTTTATTGCTTAATGAATTAATTGTGCTTAATTTTAAAAATTCAAAATCTCCTTAGAGTTTTATTTAACATTATCAAGTAGGTAAAAATTATTAGTAACCTAAGTGTGGCTATGGAAAAGATTAATAATATTTTATTGATTGATTAACAAAGGCTATCTAAAAAGTTTGCTAATTGCCCTCTGGCTGCCCATTATTCACATGATAGCAATTCAGTAATGACTCTTTTCAGTTACTTACAGATATTAATCAGTTATAATGGCTTTGCTGGATTCCTGAATTTGTCTAAGTGCAGGTAATTATAGTTCTGTACTCAACTTTGCACATTAAATGCTGTGTCACCTAATTCACTTTTCAGGATTTGATCAGGTCACACATATTTTTAGACAAAGAATTAAGATTTTTCTTTCCTCTTTTTCCTTTTTTTCTTGGAATGAGAAAGGCTTAGGGAATTCCTACCGCTCTGTTCCTTGCCACCCATTCATCATTTGGACCACTCCAACTAAAAATAATCATGAAGATCATTCAAGAATTGAAGATCTAAAAATAAGGCAGGGAGTATTTAGAAAGTCTTTAATGAATAGTGACCCTATGGAATCTGTTAAAGTCTATGGCATATGCTACCGTTATTGGCCAAGACAGGAGACAGCTCATTTCAGTAGCTTAGGAAAAATTGCCCATCTTCTAACCCCTTAAAAAAAAAAAAAAAAAAAAAAAGTAGTGATATATGTGCTGATGTTGGATAGGAAGGAAGCAAAACACAGCCAAGTGATTCCAATACAGGATTCAAGCAGCACATGATGGCAGAACATCCTCCCCCCCCCCCCCCCACTGTTGATTTGCTAGCCCAATGTTGTCCATATATCGATACTTCAATGGCAGACACTTATGAGTTTAGGTCTATCCCTTTCACAAACACAGGAACTCAGGAATGGTGATGAGCTTAGGCCATTTCTCCCAAAAGGTGGTTCCAAACAAATTTACCTCCCCAGTGTACCCTGAGGTTCCCAGCCGGCATCAGAGGTCAGGTACACCACAGTGGAGATGTGAGGGCACACGTGTGCCTGAGTACTGGTTTGGGCCTCTCTTCAAAGTCTACCATGTGAATGCCTGTCTTCCTGCTGCAGATATCTTTTTGCACTCCTGACAGGCTCTGTTATCTGGAAAGCAGTGAAAAACAACCATGACAGAGAAAGATTAAACTCTACAGCCAGAATGGCTTCCAGCAGGCATCGGTGTTGTAATATTTCTATGGAACTTAGTAGGCTTGTGCAACACTGCTTGGCATGCTGAAACATTGCTTGTTGGATGTCTATAGGATGAAATGCAGTATTATCTTAATACTGTTATTGTTATGTAGGAAGGACGCTCCAGAGAAGTGCACTGTTAAGGAACTCTTCCTGGAAACAGTTGGAATTGGTTACTCAACTATGCCAATACATCTTTTATATAGTGCTGTTGGCTTCTGGATAAGATTCAGATCCTATGTAGTTCAGCTGAAATCATGCTATCTTTGCTCCTAGTCTGTTGCATCATTTGGAAACTATTATCATGGGCCACAGATATCAGAAACCAAAAGACCTGCATTAACATCCTTTATTATTAAAAAAAAAAAAAACTTTTTTCATCAACTCACAAACTGCTAGCAGCTTTTCTTCAGCTGCTTTGTTATCTCTTTCCATATTCACAGCTCTGTATGGTCTGCTGAACAGGGGGAATGTAGTGCAACAAATCTCAGTTGTAAACTTGTCTCTTTTTCAGAGCTGGTTGAAAAATGTTTGGTTCCTGGCACAAATTTTCTGTTCCTCCTTGTTCTCCTCCTCCTTCTTCGTGTAAATGTTGTGGAAAATGAGTATAAATAAAAAGGAAACCTCCTGTTTTTTCTTTATTATATTGTTAGCTGTGACAAATAGCTATTTACTTAGAGACCTCAACATGCTTCCTTTTAGCACCATGCCTAGTTAGATTTTCTGAAATGGGATGGCTTTCTTCATTCTCATGAAAGCTATGGGGTTTTATTGTTTGCTATGCCAATATAACTCCCCCCACCCCCATATGTTTGGTTGTTCTATTAGGATTCATTTCATTTATATTTGTAGAAACTCTACGTCAATAATATTACCATGGTATTACACCTTACTTTGCAGGTAGCTTATTAAAATGTCTGGTATCAAATCAAGTGTCAGTGTCTCGTCTATTCAGTAGAACAAAGCTGAGCTCTGTCAAACTCTTTGGCTCTGAGTAATTCCTGTATCATCCACCACACAGCGTGTCTTCTGCCAGCAGGACTCTCAAGTGCTCACTGCACTGGCAAAAGCAACAAAGCATCCCTCCTCAGTAACTAAACAGTAACAGTAACTACACAGCGAGAAATTTTCAGGTGGTGAAAATCTCTGGAAAAAAGGTAGTAGTCTGTTGTGGGACAGTGTCACCAGGCATACGAGGCTGGAAAACAAGGAAAGACTTAACTATCAAATATCTTATTCCACAACTGACACTTGTGTCAAATCAAAACAGGGAGAATTACTTGTATTGAGAAGTGAGAGATGACAATCTACAGCAATTTGATGGCAGGACAGAAAAGCTAAAGAYATAGAGAGGGAGCTGGAAGCTTTTGATATTCTTTTGGAAATTCTATACTTTTTATTTGACCTTACCAGATCTATGATTAAACTGGACTGCTGATCCAGATCTTAACCTTAAATGCCACTTGTGGGTAAAATTTTTCTGGAAATTATTCAATTTAAAAAATATATAGAGGGAGAAATCTGAAAAGTAAATAGAATTACTGTGACTCTCTTCTCCCTAAAGTGAAAACACTAAGTTGTCTTCTGTATACCAAATAGAAGATGAATTGTATAAATTAACTGCAAATGGTAGGTTTGAGTTCAGCGTGCTCTTACCTCTTCATCCCTTACAGAGGGATACAAAAAGAATAAATTGAATACATACCATCTCTGAGTAGATAGTTACCATAACTGTAGACAAAGGTATTCTCTTAACTAGAATTTGTGCAATTAATCCATGAAAATTGGCCATGGTTCACTTTGATGTTTTGGGTTTGCCTATTGTGAAATAAATGAATTTAAAGTGTAAACATATAAATTGTTATTTTCCTGTAGGTACAAAAAATCATAATTGAAATGGTTCCAAGATGAAAATAAACTGCCTGTCTTGATTATAATTCTGCAGATTTTCAGCCTGTTTGGGCTCAAGAGCTATATATGAAAGAGCTTTTGTCATAGTGGTTTTGCTTTGGTTTACAACAGTAGAAAAAAAAAATCTTACCATGTCTATATAACAATGTATATATCTATATTCATATACATACATATACACATGCATCTATATAGTTTGAATCTAAAAAAAAAAAAAGTCCTTTTGAACATTACTCCTCTCCAGTGTTTTTTACTGTGTGGTGGAGAGAGCTATTAGAGTCATTTGTATCTATTCTGGGAGTGTAATCCCATTTGCAAGAGTACATATGAGGAATGCTCAAACCACCATGGAGAGGGCATGGTTTAAATGTCATCAATACACTGATTTCATAAACAAGGTTCTTCATGAGCTTCATCTGGTGTCTAATCTTGGGCTGATCTGCAAATATTTTCAGATTTTTACTTTCTGTTCTGGTTTCATGTTATGTTCCCCCATTTTTCAGTACAGGTTACAGATTAAGAAGACTTAATCTCAAAACGTGGAATATTGACATATAAATGCTTTATCATCATTATTTCTTGTAATAATATATAGAAAAAGAAAATTGCAGAACATGTAAAGTATTTTAATGAAAGTCTATAAATTGTACAAAGACCCACAACAATTTCCACTTCATTACAAGAATTTTAATGATGTTTAGAGAAGGCTATTATTCAACGCACTGAGAATATTGTGTATGATAAAATAATCAGTTTATTTCTACCATGGAATAGCCATGCTTTTAAGTGGGTGGGGGTGAGGGGAGTGGAAAAAAAGGCTATGAGAACTCAACCTTAAAACTTGTCATAGTTTTCTTTATATTGGCACTTATTTATATTCACATTTATATTTATGTTTATATTTATACTTATATTCCTTTATATTTATTGTTACCCTATTAATAATAACTTTAAAGTCAAGACCTTTACATCTGCATTTAAATTTAGTGGAGATAAAATATTATTTTATCATCTTCAAAGAAAATTCTTTCCTTCAGTTTTTCTAATATTTCTGTATTTTGTGTGTTGTTTAATCATGCTGGACCAAGCACTATGCTCCTTAAAAATCTCTAAATACAAGAACTGAAGTGTTACGAATAACATCTCTGTAATTTCAGTATGTGCTGCATTTCTCATCTTAAGAGTTTTATTACAAAAGTCAGTACTGAATGAATAACTTGTAGGAATAAGATATTTAATAAAAGTGCACAGAACCGAAACAGCTCTGTAAAATCTAAGGCTATGTAAAATCTAAGACTAAAAGAGACAGCAAGGATCATTTGAAGGATGGACAAAGGAGTGGTTGTTTTGATACACTATTACAGTAGTACTTGTTAGTCTGATATCATTCCTTTTTTATCTAACATCAGAATCTAACCTGTGCTTATATGTTAGGTCCTTTATCTTTATAAATCTGAATATCAATGGAAATTGAATAGTAAAAATAAATGGCTGTAACCATATGCAAATTGACACAAAGTTATTTAGAATGATAAAAATGTTAACATGATCAAAAAAAAAGACAAAACCAAAAACATTAAAAACTATCTCATGATAAAAAATGGTCAGCCAAATGGCACCTGAAAATCAACATCAGCAAATCAAAAGAAACACACCTGAAAAAAAAGAAGGAAATTTTGCCTATATATACAAACTAATGGGATAGCTGTAAATCATATATTCAATCTTAGGAAATAAGTTTTGAAGTCATTCTGTATAGGTCCATAAAGAATGTTAGGAATTATTTAAAAACAAATTACCACTATGGCACTTATGAATTCATATTGTGCTCACATCTGAAATCCATATGTAGTGCTGGTCACCTCCTCTTAACGATGATGCAAGTATAGAATAGCTTCCACAAGAGGAAAAGTTTTCTTTAGCCTGGAAAATAATTGACTGAAGAGGATTTTTAAAAGGTCTATAGAAACATGCATGTTGGGAAAAGGTGGATAAGGAATGATTACTTTCTATTTCTCATAACAAAGAAACTAGGGGACAAGAGATAAATTTATCAGTGATTTTAAGACAAGCAAAAGATTTTTTTTTCCACGCAGCTCATAATTAAATTGTAGACCTCACTGCTGAAGGACATTGTGAATTACAAAAAAAGGGATTAAATAATTTCATGGGGAATGCATCCCTTGGTGTTAAATATAATTGTCCAGATTAAACTTGTTACTGAAGATGTTCCTAAATGGCCAATTGAAGAAAGCTACAAGAATGATCTATCTAGACTTTCTCACAGACCAAGACCCTTATTATGAGCCATTGCAGGAGATAAGATGTTAAACTAACTGGTTTGACTCTGTGTGCTTAACCTTGAAAATGAATTTTCTTGATTAAGATTGGCATGGGGGTAATTATAACTCTCCTTCAAACATCTTTTTTTTTTTTAACCAAAAAAAATGAATGAATTCTCAAACTGAATGTTAACAATTTTTACCTAAGAATATTAATAAATTAAAATTTTATACATGGTTTCAGACAATTCTGCTTAGTAAAGAATTGAAATTTGAGTTAGCGAGGCAAGATGACTGTCTACCATTTTTAGTACGTCCTTCAGTTCTTTCTTCGAGCTGGACAACAGCCAACTGAGGTTCCAGTGAAATTATAGAAAAATTTAGGACCGGCTGATAAAGGCTATGTTTAGGACCTGTTAGAGCAAAGCAGCTCCTCTGGCCTTATTTTCATACAATGAGAAATTTAGACTTACTATAGTTCCCTCAGTAGGAGAATCTAAACTATTTATTCACTAGCATTTACATCAATTTTAGAAGAACCTTTTATGAATTATAGCATTTTGCATTTTCAGTTTGTGTTGAATTGGTACAAGCACATTTATTTCAATAAAGCTACATCAGTTCTTATTAGCTAAGAATTAGACCCCTTGTGAACGAGTGCCATTGTCTTTAAAATGCCATATTAAATTAGAGTAAATAGATTGAGTCAAGAAGAGCTGCCATTCAGTGTGGTACATTTTCCTGTCAGTGTAGTAAATGATATCATAGAAAAGATTTCTGTAAACTTTAAACTGAATATAATAAGAAGTGTAGTAAGCTAATTACTTTGTTATCACAAATAGAGGGTATATATATATTTTTGTTTGTTTGTTTGTTTTTAATTCATCCACCATAACAAAGAAAAGGTGATCTTTAAAAAAATAAATAAATAAAATAACAGAGCTCAATAAGTTTTGCATTACAGCTTTGCAGAATTTGTAGCAAAATATAGAAATCATATAAAGTTAGGTATGAGGAGGACAGTGCTGTACACAGAATAAAATAACATTAATGCCCTTTTCTCGGTCCATCTCTAGGTATGATAAAAGGCAAGCTAAAAACAAGAATAAGCTCTGGACATATTGAAAAATCGTCACTACTGACTTACATTTTTAATGCAGATAAACCACTTTTCTGTGCTCTCCTTTTGCTGCCTTTATTCCTTCTACTAGGCATATCTTAGAGGCCACCAGATACTCATTAATTCATGGGCAGTTTCAGCTGTGGTCTTTGCTCTGCTCATCACTTAATAAATTTTCCTGTGTCCTAGTCCAAATGTACACTGATGACACGGCACCAGAAGTACAAAGTACAAAGTACAAAAAATCCCCTTAAAGTCCATTCAAAAATGAGCCTCGTCTGCTGATTAACACTGGGAGACCACAGTGACTTGGAGACTGATGGAGATTAATATATTTGGAATTAAAAAGCAAGCTGAAAAATACATTAAAAAAATCAAATATTACTGTTCTGTAGAATAATCTTTGTGGGTATTTTTCATTACTAATGTTAACACTTACTGAGGAAGTACATTATTTTTCTTTTGAGAGTAATTCCTAAGTCAAAAGTTGTGGGCAGATCACAGGAGATGGTTTGTTGCAAACTTGCTCTCAATATAGTAACTCTACAATCTTGTTCAAGGTAATACCATTCCTTTATTAGAGCAGAATGGTTGCCATGAATATGAAGGAGATTGCCTGTTAAAGACACTGACCACAAAGCTGAATCAGTTTTTCTGCACAGCATTATAGTCCCTAGGCTACGGCAACATAGGCTTTGTTTTTTAATTTTAGCTTCACCAAATAACTCCCTAAATCCTAGACTCCCTAGATCCTAGCAGGACTCTAAACATTAGTGGAAAGGAGCAGTAAAATAAAAAATAAGTCACTTTTATAAAATAAAACCTAGTAACAGCCCAGAAAATGGATGATGAGGCCATAGGCTTTTATAGAATAGTGTGTTTGTACAATAACAAGGCCAAAGTTAGAAATGTTTTGCTGCATTTAAAATGTATGAGTCACAGTCCTAAGTTAACACGTTAGAATATTGTAGGAGATAAAATGAACCGAAAGGAAAAAAACAGAGATGAGTGAAGGGAGGATATATATTTAGTCACATTTTGGCCTTTCAGAAAGATTCTTCATTAGCAGTAGCATTGTGTTGCCACGTTGATGGCTGTCCATAAATATCTACAATACAGTTGGTCCTAGCGCAGAGTATGACAGCTTTCAATAAAATGTTCATTGTGATGCTTTGAGGTCTTCAGAGGTACATAAAAGAGTTCCCAAACTGCACATTACATACAGTTTTCCATTACACACTGCACAAAATGTCCTTGACATTCAAGAGTTTGCCGTACATATTTTAACATGCATCACTCCAGGGTGTATTTGAAAATACCCTCCACTTGCCTTTAATAATAATGACTTGTCAAGTGGAATCCAGATCTTGGTTAATCTAACATAATATGGACTTGATGGTTTTTATTAACTGTCAAATGGAGCCCAATAGCTGTCAGGAACATTTTTCCCTTCTGTCATGCATTCGTTCTCAGCATATTTCATTTCTGACCACTAATGTAAAAGGTTAATAAACTGCAGTATTAAATGCCATTAATATTCAATATGCATGGCAAGCGAATAATTTTGCAGATTTTTGATTTTAAAGATGTTGGGACTTTAATGTGGCTATCCTGCAGCCTTATAAAAGCGTACCATGCTGCATGCATTCGCTAATTTGAAAGCTAAAAAGCCTGTGAAGAATCTCTGTCACATTAGACTGTTCTCACCTTTATTAAAATTCATGTGACTGCTCCAGAATTCTGAAGGACTTATTTTTCCTTCATGATCTCTTTCCTTCCCCTTACTTCTCTAAAAATTGTTATTGCAATTTATGGTTATTGCAATTTATGGCTAATCTAACATTCTTTTGTAAACATTTTATCAGGTGTCACATATAAAATGGATGTAGCTAGTAAAGAGAAAGACTGTCTTTCAAATACCCATTTGGGCCACTGTCATTACAAGGCTGGTTATCAGTGATCATTTTTCTCTACAGTATTATTCATCTCAAATAAAGAAACCAAGTCAAACCTTGTTAAGACTATAAACAAATTGCTTGAGCACCAGTCAAGCTTACTGAAGATTCACAAGACTGTAAGTACAGAGGTGATGGAACTCATACTGCTATCTGATGTTTGTGTAAAACTTAAACAAAAATATTCTCACTAAAACTGTTCTGCATTTATGCTAATGACACTGGAAACTGAATTTGATATAAATTTTGAATGAAATATAAACTAGATTAGTAGGTTGAGACAATATTCCTGTTCTTCAAATAAATATATTGCAAATTAATTTCTTCCTTTAGATTTTTTAACTCTTAATTTCCTAGAGTCAACAATATTCCCCACTAATCAGAATGAAAAAAATGTTATGTTTAGTGTGTTTAGTTGCGCTTTGCCTATGTGACTGGTTATATGTATTTTTTTACAAATCATACTTAGATTACAGCTCAAAAATATTTTTGTTTTTCTTTTAAATTAAGCCATTTCATTCCAAACTCTTAAGCTGACACAAAATTTCCTTTATATCTAATCAGTAATAAAATACATTTCTTTTAAACCTGAGAGTGCTAGACTTAGGCTTCAGGGTGTCTTACGATTTCTGTATACCAACTTTCAGTCATCTCAGCTGTTTTAACTTTGTTTTCAATATTGGCAATCATTTACAAAATTATTGTCCAGTCAAGTAACCCCATGGCAAGACTCTGCTATTAGCCAGTCTTGTTTCTTCTTGTATAGGTAGAATATGGCTGCAGCTGTATCTACTTATATCATTCTATTTTCAGTAATCTGAATATCAAGGTTAACAACTTTAAGACTGACTTAGAAGGCAACCCTAGTGTATTCTGCTTAGGACTAGCTGCAATTGTCAACATTAGTGTGTTAACCTTGTGAGATATATACAAATAAGTTGTATTCATGCCTTTACATTGTACAGTAAGCATATTCACAAAATATTACATGATAAATCAGACTTACAATAAGATGCAACTGTTTCTCAATAAAATAGAAAAGAGAACTTTTGTTGGTGTGTCATTCCTCATTGCTACTGAGCACAAAAGCTGTTTAAACAGAAAAAGAAAAAAAAAAGATTTTTTTTTGTTTGTTTGTTTGACTTAAGATGGGTAGAAATGAATGATGACTAGACTTGTTAAGGACTATGTGAAGTCAGTTTAGCTTTAGACCTTTTCTGAGCTATGCAGTAATCTGTTGTTGATTCTTTTAAAAGTTTCTTAGAGGACGGAATCATTAATGCCCTTCCTCCTCAGCTCCTTGCAAAGAGATTTAATCGTTTATATTTGTAGCTTAGTTAAAATCCAGTGTCTATTTAAAACTGGATCGACAGATCAAACTCAGACTACAAATGAGAACTCTAGTTGTGACTGACACTTCCAGTCCTATATGATTGTGAGATAGAATATGTGCTCTTACCTTAAAGGAGTTCCTACTTCTAGTTGCTTCTGTCTCCCATGAAATTAATGGATTACTTAACCCCTGAGACTGCACAACACTGCAATTTTCATGCCATATGACATCTTGGTAATGCCAGTAGATATTGCTGCACTTCTATATTGCTTTCTACAATTTGGCATTATTTATAGAAATTATACCTTTTTTAACTATCTCAAAAATATCACTTTAAGCAAAACTAAAAGCAATAAGATATTCATATACATGAATCACTAATAAATAATAAAATTCACCTATTTCATGTCGTCAGTCAATCATCTAATTATCCATAAGGAAAAAAAAGAAAAGAAAAAAAAAACCTTATTTACTCCTTGAATTACAGCCTACCAAAGAGTTCCTTTGGCAGATGCAGCAACTCAGCAGTGCCAGTGACATTCTTTCATACGCCATATGGAAAAGAAAATCCTGAAATGATGCTTGGAAGAGATGCAATAATTACTTTGTTATAGGATGGGGAGGTTGCTTTGTATCATGTCCTATTGTGTTGCTAATTGGTTTTCACCAGCAGAAAGAAATCTAATCATGCAGGGTGCTCCAAATGCAGTATACTTCCATGCATTTTGTCTCATAGTATCACAGAATTGACTTTCAATTATATTATCTACAGAACTTGTTGCCAGCTTATATTACCAGGACCTATCTCAGTGCTAACATTCCTGCACTCTCTGAAAAGAAGAAAAAGCCACAAATTATTTTCATTGGCTACTAACCTATTAAAAGTGAAGAAAAAAAAACCAGTAACAGTAAAGAAAGGAACTGTAATTAGTACAGAACTTTGTAATACATTTATTAAAAGTATTTAAGTTTTCTTTTTTTTGTGTTTGAAAGCATGTCTGTATTTTAAAATACAAGAGTTTACCAAATATATATATATATATATTTAAAAAGACTTCTAGAAGAAAAAAGTAACTTTGTTAAAAGTTAATTTTCATCTTGGTGAAAGTTTTCCTATCTGTAAAGACTTGTTTTCATAGGAAAAAAAAAAATCAGCAAAACTGTGTTTAGACAAAATACATGTATAAGCCAACCTTAACAACTGTTCTAGGAACCGTTTGAAGACTCTGAACATGTCTTCTGTAATGCAGAAATTTCCAGAACACCTCACAGTCTCAGAGTTTATAGTCTTTATTTAATGAATCAAAGAATAATACTTTAACCATAACAATAGTTTAATTAAAGCAAATTAGTTTCCTTAAACATAATGAAAGCGTTCCTTCTGATAAGCCTAAGGCCCAGGATGTAGACTTTGCTATGTGTTTGGGAACTCCTTGTGCTGAAACATTTCCTGTGCTCATATTGTCTGCAATTCCCTAGCTAGCTCCAAGTGCTAGGAAGAGCTGCTTCCACCTAGCAGCCTTGTGTCTCACCCTGAGCCTGGCTAATCACCAGCAGTGGAGGCAGGTGCAGTTTCATGTAGGTTAATTCAGGTGGGAACAGGCCCTTGCACTTGTTTTAAGCCACCTGCGCTCCAAGTTACTCAAGTGCAAGCCACTTCTGAGCTGGAAGCTCGATACGCTCATTTTGCATATGTTGAGCTCTCATGCGTAGGATATAGGATCTCACAGAATCACAGAATCGCTGAGGTTGGAAGGGACCTCTGGAGATCATCTAGTCCAACCCCCCTGCTCAAGCAGGGTCACCTAGAGCATATTGCACAGGATTGCATCC